>NC_085137.1:388245494-388295494 GCF_035046485.1 Aedes albopictus
CCCCAGCACTACATCAACTACTTCCACTTCATCTACAACCCCAAGAAATGAGCAAGAAGATCAAGATCGTAATGGAAAGAAGCAGAAGAGGCCAAAACGCAGAGATCAGTAGTCAAAACAAGATATCCATTCTGAACTACTGATCTGCATAGATGTCTCATGTTCTATGGGAATCAATATTAACATGGGACAACTTTTCTGCACACGACAGTGATTAAGCTGTAAGTTTGCTGTGAATCTGTGACACACGGTCTGGGATCATTTGTGCAGGGGGACCTAATTTGGGCTTTTTCTTATATATCTCATTCGATTTTAAACCAATTGATTTGAATTTGCGTACTTGGTTCGATATTGTACGTATCTCACCGTGTCCCAAAAATCAAGTCAATTGGTACAACATTTACTGAGTTATCGAAGCCAAGTGACCAAAATAGGTTCCTTTGCCCAAATGGTCCCAGACCCGACCTAGTCAAATCAAACACCATACAATACCTCCTGGAAAGTGAGCTAATAAATAAACCCATTTGCCGTTTAAAATTTTTGACTTATTCCTCGAATGACCGAAACCTTAAAAATTGTAGCTTGAAAATGTCTCAGGAGCCTTCAAAGGGTTTTACAAGGGGCATTTCAAGCAATTCAGAAACATTTCTGAGAGTTTTAGGGCCATTTATAGGGCGTTCGTAGAGGTTTTAGGGACGTTTGAATGCATTTCAAGGGCGTTTTCAGGTGCGTTTCAGAGGGTTTTTAGAGCCTGTTAAAGGCGTCCAAAGGGGTTTTAGAGGTATTTCAAATAGGTTATGATGATTTCAAGGGCGTTTCAATGGTCTCTCTCTCTCTTCTTGGCGTAACGTCCTCATTGGGACAAAGCCTGCTTCTCAGCTTAGTGTTCTATGAGCACTTCCACAGTTATTAACTGAGAGCTTCCTCTGCCAATGACCATTTTGCATGCGTATATCGTGTGGCAGGCACGAAGATACTCTATGCCCAAGGAAGTCAAGGAAATTTCCTTTACGAAAAGATCCTGGACCGACCGGGAATCGAACCCGTCACCCTCAGCATGGTCATGCTGAATACCCGTGCGTTTACCGCCTCGGCTATATGGGCCCCCAATGGTATTATGGAGGTTTCAGGGGCGTTTCGAGGATATCCAGGTCAGGGTCATATCAGGGACTTTCATGAACACCATTAAATCAGGGGCGTTTAAAAAGATATCAGGCCAAACATGTCTAAAGGTCCTATCTGCAGAAGAGAGACTCTCTCCGGTTTCCCTCTCTTTCATTGATATCTCAGCTGTTTATTTGTATTATGATTGTCTTCTTGCATTGAACGATGGTCAAAACAATCGTCTTTTGATTTGTACTTTAAAAACAGTTGTAAAGTGTACCATTACATTGCAATAATTGAAAGAGAAAGTGAACAAAGAGAGCCTCTCAAATGCAGATAGGACCTATTGAAATGTTTGGCCAGATATAAATGTTATGATCGGGAAAATAGCCAAACCCTTTTGAGAGAGTTATGAGAGCATAGAGAGGAAACGATAAGTGAACGATAAGTGAATAAACCTAGATCGAGTTCGATCTCTTGTAATTTGGAAGACTAACGAAGCAGACGTGTTTTTACTTCTATTAGAAGAAACTCCAATTGGTAATTTATATTGAACATTATAAGTGGACGACGAGTTGAGAAGAATTTAAGCCAAGTAGTGAAATAGACACAAAAAAGAACTGATTTTCCTCGCAGCGGTTAGTGGAAGCGTGCATTGAAAAGCCGTGTAGCGCAGGTTTGCTAATTTTGCTAGTTAACACGTGGCTTGGTAATTCTGGTCAGTGGGCTGGAAGAATCGGAATTGCAGCTGACTAGTGTGGCAATTAGTGAAGATAAAAGAAACAAGTGACGGAAAGTGTGATAAATAGCAAAAAAAAACGGTATTCTTTATGAGTTGGACCGTATGTCCATGTAAAGCAGATTAGCCATTGCAAATTTCGGGGGTTCCACTTAGTCCGCCATTTTGTAGGCGCAGAAGTGAAGCTATTGAAGGCTATTATTGGGCTGGCATTACAATAAAGAAATTTTAGTGAGTTTGAGAGAAGCGGTTGGTGGAAACTAGTGGTGGAGATAACTGAGCCAAATTGTGAAGTTGAAGAAGCAAATAGTGGTGTAAGAATCGGCAGAGAGATTATTCGGTTGAGAGTGAGAAGAAGCGGTTTTGTTCAGACGACCATCAGTGAGGGTGAGCATTGCGTGAGAAAGAGCGAATTGTAACGTCAGTGAAGCAGAGCTGGTGAGATCAACGTTGGTGAGAACGATCGTCGGTGAGGCGAACGTGACGTGGGTGAGAAAAGCAGGTGAGCCGCTAGTTGCTGATGTGAATTTTGACGAGCCGATCATCACTGATTGGGAACAACGAGTGGATAGTAAGAATCAACAGATCAAGTAAGTCAATTCACTCTGTATCGTTTTTGAGTACATTTGGTATATTTCAATTGTCAGCATGTCTACAATGATCGGTAGCGTGGACCACTATGTTCGTGGGTCCAGCTTCACAAGTTATATGAAACGAATGAACATCCTATACCAGTTGAATAACATTTCGGAAAACAATAGAAAGAATCTCTTCATAGCGCTTAGTGGATCTGTTATTTTTGACGAAATAGAGCTTATTTACCCTGGAAAAGATATTGCGGAAATTGACTATAATGACATGATTAGCAAATTAAAGGAAAGATTGGACAAAGTGCAACCGAACATGATGCACAGGCACAAATTTCATGGGCGTGTGCAGGGTGTTGATGAGCCTGCTGAAAATTATGTTTTGGCTTTAAAATTATTAGCCAGTCACTGTGGGTTTGGGGCGCATAAGGATGAAGCAATTAAGGACAAAATCATTTTTGGATTGAGAGACCAGGATTTGAAGCACAAATTACTTATGAAGGATGACATGACTTTAGAAGAGGTAGAGCAGATGGTGATTAGAACTGAATTAGCAAAATGTCGTGCGAAGGAGTTAGTAGAGAGAGAAGAAGAGCCGCGAGAAATCAATTCGGTGAAATATCGATTGGGAAGTCAACCGCAGTGGAGTGAGGCGAGTAGATTCAGCAGATCAAATTCAAGAACTTATGGTGGACGTAATCGTAGTAGAAGCATTAGCTCGGGTAGCTACCCTAGAAACCGTGAGCGTATACAGTACGATAACAACAGATACGATTACCATATGCGAGACCGTAATCATTATGTTGACAGGCCAGGAACTAGTTATTCTGATCGTCGCAATTATCGAGAAGGTAACCCTCATCAAAATGTTATTTGTAATTATTGTAAACTTAAAGGTCACGTTAAAAGAAATTGCTACAAATTGAAAAATCGTAAAACTGTAAATTTTGTTGATGATGCACCGGCTGAGATCAATAGCTACGATTTTAAACGGTTGCAAATAAGAAATTCCGATGATGAAGACGAAGATTATCCTTGTATGATGATAGCAAGTAGACAGGTCAGTAAGCCATGCATGGTGAAAGTGTTTGTTGAGGGCATAATGCTGGATATGGAAATAGATTGCGGTGCGGCGGTAACGGTTATCAGTTTGGCAGTTTACAGGGCGCATTTCAAGGCTACTAAGTGCACCAGTCGTTTGGTCGTCGTTGACGGGCAACAGTTGTCTATTTTTGGAGAAATATTGGTGAAAGTTACGGCAAACCAAGTTGAACAACATATGCGTTTAATTATACTTGACTGTGCAAAGCAGTTTGTACCACTATTTGGTAGAAATTGGTTGGACGTTTTCTATCTTAATTGGAGAAAAAGCTTTGGAAATTCAGAGGGAATCAACGCAATAAGCAAGGATATGGAAAGTAAATCAAGCCGCAATGTTGACATTGGGTTTGAAGCTGATCTTGTCCTAAGAGAGGATAAACCGATATTCAAAAAAGCTTACGACGTGCCGTACAAATTGCGGGAAAAGGTGGTTGAGCATCTGGATTCGCTTGAGAAACAAAACGTTATTTCGCCAATACAGGCACAATTGCAACGCTCACAGAAATCAGCTGAAGATTGTGGGACCGCGACAACTCAGTTCGAAGGTTCAAGTGCCGATACAACGAGAGAAACGTCGAAGGGACTCCTTAGATTCTGAGGAAGAGCTGCTCGGATTCCCAGACGAGCAAGGCATTTCGCTTAGGCCGGACATCGAGAAAAAGAAAGTGAAATTTACGAGAACTAGTCCAATAGCAACGCGAGGTTATTTGCGATCAAAACGGAATGGAGATCAAGAAAATCGTCATCAAGTCGAACCCCAGTAGCAATGTTTGCAGTAGTGAATCGTCATTGAGTCCTGGGAGAAGCCTAGAGAGAAATAAGAAGAAAAATGTGAAATTTAAAAACCTAATGAAACGAGAGGAAGAAATTGTTGAGAATTCTATAACTGTATGAAAAGATCAAAGAAGTTTAATGTTTATGCCATTGTCAAGAATTTGACGCTCTGAATATTTGTATTAAAAGTGTATGTGCAATGAACTCGAAATATCCACTATTTTGTTTTTACAATAAGACTAACGTCTAATCTAAAGGAGGAAGAATTGTTATGATCGGGAAAATAGCCAAACCCTTTCGAGAGAGTTATGAGAGCATAGAGAGGAAACGATAAGTGAACGATAAGTGAATAAACCTAGATCGAGTTCGATCTCTTGTAATTTGGAAGACTAACGAAGCAGACGTGTTTTTACTTCTATTAGAAGAAACTCCAATTGGTAATTTATATTGAACATTATAATAAAGACACTACAACGTCTTCTACCAGAGGTTGTACAGACTAAACTATTACAAACATGAGACAACAAACAACACGCGAAACACGTAGTGGTCCAGTGGAGAATTTTCCGTTTGACGAAAAGTTTTCACCGACTGAAGCGGGAATCGAACAGTCTAGACGGTTGACGCCTCTAACCACACGGCCACGAAACCCACAACTATTGTTATGGGGTCTCTGAAAATCCTCTAAAACTTTCTGAAATGCCTCTGAAACCCCCTAAGATCCCCTCGAACCGCATTTAACGTACCTGACAGCTTCCGTAGCGCTTCTAATTCAAGCATCGACACTGCTTCGCTGCTGCGTATAATATCGTACAAAGTGATAAACATAAAGAAGCAATTCTGGAGCTTGATTTGAAAAGGTCGTATGTGCTATTGTCGATTAAAAATTCGATCAGTTGGATTCGCTTATTATAGCAAAAACCGTTGAAATTGAACAAAGTTGATACATACAGCAGAATCATCACAAAACAGACTTTCCTTTCCATCATTAAAAGTTTCCAAAATATCTTCCCTATTGCTACAATATCTAAAATAAACTTATCGAATTTTATATCGACAAATGTACATACGACCTATTCAAATCGAGCTCCAGAATTATCAAAATCAACGATTTTGTTTGAAGTATGTAATTTCCGAAATAAACTCTAGCAGCACACAAGCCACGCACCAGAATATCAGGAGCAATTTAGGGTAAACCGACAGAAAGTGGGTACCAAAACGCGAAGAACCAAGAACAATGATGGTAAAAGCGGCAATGTACCAAGTTTGACAACGGTGTCACCACACTGTTCGAAGGTATCCCCATCTATTGCGACATTTGCACCCATTTAGACTCGACCGAAATTCATTATCATCACAGTCGAATTTCGCACACGACTTCGCAGCGGCAGGCATACACAAGTTCGGTTGAGTTCATGACAGGGGCGTCGGATGCACAAAAGGTAAACAAAATAAGTATGATTAGTGTGAAATTTCGCTGGGAAATGATGATTCAGTGGATTCTCAAATTATCAAAGTAGTCTAAACATTAATGAGAAACCCAATATCGTGGTATTACTACCTTATCACTTCAAAGCTTACACGCAACCGGAGATTGGCAGATTCTAATACAATGCGGTTTGAAACATATACAAATATTGTATTAAGGCTTTGCAAATACAAAAATTGGTAGGTGGCAGTATACCAAAAATTGCATTGGCTTCCTAGAATCTGGAAAAGGAAAATTTGGCATTTGTGCGTGTGCTCTGTCGCATTGGTTTCTCTTTATTTGTTCTATTTATAGACTGGTCATGGCAGCGGCGGCGGCATCAATTACCAAAACATGTTTAAAAAGAAATACGGGCGGCGGCGGGAATCGAACCGAGACATTATAATGGTGATTCACAGTGCCCTGCGCTCTAACCAGCACGACTACAACTGCACATGGATAGATGAGAGGCTGAAAGCCATCATTAACAACACAAAAAGTGGCTTGGCGATGGAAGTGATACAGCCACCACACTGCACAATGGGTCCAGAGCCGTATTTACGAAGACAAAACTGTTTAAGTTTTTAGATACACATTGTGTTTTAGAAAGTTTCTTTTTAATTGTTGATCCTTTTCCCCATTATTGATATGTCAAACATCTGGTTAAACTGATTCAAATAATTTTATTAACGATTTCATGATGAATGGTGATGGATCGTTTAATTGGAAATTCCACCAATAAGCTGCGCCAGAGATCAAGCAAATTTTATATTTCATATATCTCAGAACTCTCACCACTTAGAAAGATGGTGTCTTCGGCAATGTTATTCAGTTAGTCAAGAGCTTACAGTTAATGGTCCACTTGTTTCGAAATTTCGTCGCTAAGTGGGACTAGTTACACATTTGCAAAATCATTCAAATGATTGATTTTTTTCGTGAAGGAATCAACAAGCTGTAAATTTTGTTTTCTTTGAACGTGCCTAAGTCAAGTCAAAGGTTTTTCAAAGAGCTATGTATTAGTCATAATTGTGCTACATTTCATTTCATTCGGTTCACTTAATCCAGAGATATAGCAATTTTACGAAGAACACTCAAATATGAAACATTTTACTAGAGTTGCTCCAACTTCATGTAAAGTTATCCAATCGAGTCCAAATTTGTACCGTTTATAGCTAACTAGTTGTGCAACTAGCAGGTGAAATTTGAGAATATTTGGTTTACCTTAGAAAATATTACAGCTTGCTGAATATATTCAAAATATTAAATAAAAGTTGCATGCTTCAATTAAGCGCCACCTACTGGCAGAACCTTGAATCAATCAGCTAATCAACTGAAAGGCCTTAACCAAGCTAACAACATCACCGAAGACATCAACTTTCTAAGTGATCAGAGTCCTGAGATATATGGAACATAAGATTTGTATGCTCACTAGCGCTGCCTTGTGGTGCAATTTTGAAACAAATGGTCCATCATGTGTTAGTTCCTGACCAGCCAAATAATATTGCCGAAGACACCAATTCTCCAAGTAATTAGGATCATGAGATATTTGGTATAAACATTTCATCAGTGTTACGTCTGTTTGTCTCTGGCATGACAGATATCACAGACAGCAAGTCGTAGCACTTGCAAAATTTCCATACCGTATATCTTTGCACCATGATCACTTAAATATTCGGTGTATTTGGCAAGGTTGTTAGGTCAGCCAGGGTCTTACTTTTAATGGGCCGTTTGATTCAAAATTCCACCACTAGGTAGCGCTGACGATAAATCAATTTTTATATTCCATATATCTCAGGACTCTGATCACTTAGAAAGTTAGTTTCTTCGGCAATGTTGTTTGGTTTATTAAGGCCTTTCAGTTGATTAGCTGATTGGTTCAAGATTCTGCCAGTAGACGGCGCTAGTTGCAAATTAGTAGAATCATGCAACTTTTACTTATTATCTCGAAAACATTCAGCAAGCTGTAAGTTTTTATAAAGTGTAGGGAAAATTCTCAAATTTTATTTTGTTAGTTGCACAACTAGTTAGCTATGAAAGATACAAATTTGAGCTCGATTGGATAGTTTTACATGAAGTTAGAGCGACTCTAGTAAAATGTTTCATATTTGAGTGTTCTTCGTTAAACTGATATATCTCATGATTAAGTGAACCGAATGAAATGAAATTTTGCACATTTATGACTAATATATAGCTCATTGAAAAACAATTGACTTGACTTGAATACGTTCAAAGAAAACAAAATTACAGCTTGTTGATTACTTTACGAAAAAAATGTTCATTTGCATACTTTTGGAAATGTGTAACTAGCGCTTCCTAGTGGCGAAATTTCGAAACAAGTGGACTATTAACTGTAAACCTTGACCTACCAAACAACATTGTCGAAGACACCAACTTTGTAAGTGACCAGAGTTCTGAAATATATGAAATTTAAAATTTGTTTGATCTCTAGCGCCGCCTATTGGTATATACAAAAGCATGCCAAGTTTGATAAATTGCTTAAAACATTTTTAGCAAGTTGTTACCTTTTATAAAGTACACCAAAACTATTCAAATTTTAATTACTTGTTCCTCAACAAGTTAGATATAACTGGTACAAATTTGGTCTTGATTGATTAACTCTACACGAAATTAGAGCCCTTCTAGTAGAATACCTATTATTTGACTTCCGTTTATCAAATTACTCAGGGCTGGTAGCGATCAGGTGGCAAAATAATAGTGACTTTAGTGACCAAAATTAGCAAAAAAGTGACCAAATAGTGACTTAATAGTGACCTAAAAACCAATGGAAAATCTGTCGATTAACGAATTCCCATGAAAACCAAAGAATAAATTTTAACTTCCAGAGTTGTTAATTTTAAATTACTGTGGGTGAATTCTAACGCACACGTTCTTACAATAAATTTTGTTTCTTTGCCCACTAGCACGAAAATTTAATTTTCTTCGAAGAACAAATACAAAAATTATAGATTCCCGAGATAAATATACGACCACAACTTTCTGAAAGTTTGACCATATTAAATGAAACTTTCAAACAATATTCTTACATACATAGATAATCTTACAAAAATGTTTCATTGCAATCTGTTTAGTATTTCTGTCTCAAAGAAATATATTTTTGCTAATTCTTTGGTTGTGTAAGATTCCCAAAATCTAAGTTTCTCGCGTTTATACTTTTCCGATTTCGCTGAAATATATATGGTATTATCTGCACACAATTTTCTTCAATGTAATGAAAACCAATGGGAAAAATTCAGAAGCAATGAAAAATTGTAAGTGTAAATCTAAAGTTATTTAATTGTCTATTCATAATTTCCTTATTTAAATAAGTAGTTAGCATTTTGGTTTATTTGATAAGGTTACAATCATATTCTTAAAGCTAATACATCATATTCATCTTAGTCCGTTTGTCTCGAGTTCGCAGAATATCGATTGCGCTTTAGCGGTAAGTAGAGGGTTTAATTAAGTTGTGAAGAATACTGAATAAATTCAAACTGCATGAAAGAAACTTTGGCAGATTTCTTGTTGAATCTCACCATCTCGATGCATCGCATATTGGATGACATTTTGGTAAAGTTAGGTTCCAAGAAAAGCTCAGAGATGAACGAAACATTCATGAAAAAATATTTGAAGAAACATTTTTTTACCTGTATTAACGAGATTTTTAGCCCTAGGCTAGTTCATCTCGGGACCCATGCTTTACTTCCCTTCCGAAGGAAGAACACACATTTAGTGAGTTTGTCGGGAGTGGGATTCGATCCCAGGTACTCGGCGTGATTTTGAAGAAACATGACGATTTTCATCAGAAGCTGCTGCCGTGAATCGCATATCTCTCCCATCTTTGCGGGATTGCCTATGCAAATAGGACGGCTATGCGATTCACGGCAGAGTTCCCAAATAAACTTCACTATAACATTTTTCGGATTTCAGTCAAAAAAAAAAATGATGATCAAATGATGCCACTACCAACCTCCAATAGTTTCATCAGAAATTCATCTCGCATTTGTAACAGAAATAATTTTTAAATCTACTAAAAAAAATCCCAAGAATCTATTATTTACCTACTGTACAAGTTTTTGACCTATAAATTCCCGATTAATCCAAGACTAACTGATACAGAAGAATACAATGCACTACCCAGTCAACACATGATCGAATATGAAGCTGAATAGGATGCTAAAATGGAGGCGATATGCGTACACTTTACACGCGGTTGAATGAAAACATGTACGCATATGGCCTCGACTTAAGCATCATATCATCGTTTTAGCTGGGTATGTGTTATCGTACTCCGATCCGCTAAACTCAATCCAAACATCTAATTCTTAACAGTTTGAAATAATGCGTAATCAAACTGAAATTTTAAATGAAAAAACTTAAGGAATATTGCAATGAAAAAGTATAATATTTCAGAAATTCATCTAGGATCATAGTCACACATTCTTTTTTACTTCATCGAAATACGAGAAAACTGTAGTTTTGGTTTGCATTAAGCATCCTTAACCCTCGTCGTGCATTGGGGTCATTATGAACCCAAAACGTGCCCTACGTCAGCGAGGTGAGCGCCAGCTAATGCACGAAGAAGGTTCGTTAAAGTAATTTTTGATCCAAAGTTCCCAGCGTGATGAAAGTTAATAAAGACAACAATAATACTAGCGTAATAAGCGGCGCAGCCGAAATTTTTTTAACGCTAGGGTTTCTGAGAAAAATTTGTCCATCAATTTTGACAATAAATGTTTTTCAACGTAGTCAGATTAACGAAAATAGTGACTTTAGTGACCAATTTACTGAAAAAAGTCACTTTAGTGACTTTTTCATGCAAATAGAGACTTTTTAGTGACCGACTCGAAAATAGTGACCAAATCACTAAAAAGTGACTCGCTACCAGGCCTGAATTACTGTACCTTAGGATTAAGCGAACCGAAATAAATTTAATTTTGAAAGTTTATGATTAATGTATTGGTCTTCATGTACAGTTGGACTCGACTTAACCCACGAGCGATCGCGCTGTTGTATTTTGTACAACACGTTGAAAAAATATCGCTTTTTATACTCAGCATTAGCGTGGTGTTGACGCATGTAGTCAACCGCGCGAGTTACGGAAGGTTAAGTATGTCCAAAGGGGAAAGAAGTTGCAACTTATTGAATAATTTTCAAAAAGTCCTGATCATTTGAATGTTTTTTTTTTTGCAAATTTGCTACAACTTTGTAGAACATTTTGAAATTGTATAGAGAATAATTAATCAGCAGATTTTTGGATAAGCCACACTCGAGTAACCGTACTCATTTCACAATAATACAAAAAAAATGACAGAACTTGGCAGAAACATTTTTGTCTTCGTAAATACGACTCTAAACTCATTGTGCACTGAAAAGCCCGCATCCGCCAGTGTGCTGTTTACTAGTGGAAAATTCCTAGTAGACAATAGGACGCGAAGCTCAGCAGCGAAGCGAAAGTTATTTTTAGAAACAACCCGGTTCAACTTCTCGGGTTTGAATAGCGGTGTTTATGTGTAGTGGTACGGAGCCTGTGGAACCGTGTAGTGCATCTTAATACAACGAATAGATTATGATTTAACACATTTTCTGTACGTTTTTAATACATTAATTGGTAGACAAGGCATATCTCAATTTTTGGACAAATTGAACAAATACCCGAGCAGAGGGGAATATCAAATTAATAACTACGAAATCATAAAACCTGTTTTTATATCTTGTTTTGTTATTATTGAATTATCAAGGCATTACGTTTCCATAACATGTTTTGTTGGACAATCTTATTTTGTTATGACCAAGCAATTGGTATGCAGCCCTTAAATAACATTTCAATATTACATTCTGTTGTGGAACAAGTTTGGTTATTATTGTATTATTGAGAGTGCACAAATACTTTATGGTATTGCTATCTAAACTAAAACAAATTTTGTAACAAAACCTACGTCATTCTACAACGTTATTTACAGCATTTTAGGGAAAGCAAATGCATATTCACTCATCAATTTGTCTTCCTCTTCCATTTATCATTACATCCAAACTGAGACAAAGTGCATGCCCCATATCATTAGCTAGTATTCCGTGGGAAAAAGTTTGCATAATGCACCAGAAAAACTATTTAACGATTTTTTTAAAAGTTCGCAAAGTTAGGCCCTAGGTGCGCAAAGTATTATACGCTTACGGTATCACATTTGATAAGAGGTGTGGTATATTACGTGACATGGAGGTGCTGTAATGTGTACAAAACAAAGTCCCTGTTGGGCGGCGCGAGGTTTTGCTAAATTTCTGAAATTGACTGAGTTGTAGCTGAAAAGTACCCAAAATACCAGCCACTGCCCAAGTGGCGCAGTAATATCGGCGTTGTTGTGGAGTTAGCGTATTGAAAAGATATGGTCTCTCGTGAAACATGCTTCGTAATTAGGGTAAGAAATCAAGCTTTGAACTAGTCAAATTGTAATCTTAATTTGAACCATTTCGAAATTCATTAAAATGATACACTTTTTGGGCAAATCTTGTCCCAAAAAGGTTGGTAAATTGATTCTCGTAATATAACCTGGTAGAATTGGCTTTAAAAGCATTGCATGAAGCGATTTTTTCATTGAAAATAAGAAATTGAAAAATCACTGCGATTTCACCCATTTCCCCCCAGAGGAAGCACATTTTCGGTGCACTCGTACAGCTCACGCATTGTATCACACGCAATAAGTGAATACGTTAATTGAAAGCAAATTTATCGTAGAATCGACTAACCGAATAATATTCCACATTATTTGTCATAAAATTATCAAATTTACGTAATTATTACTTGGAGAATCTTATCTTGAATTGAACCATTTGTAATCTAGATTTGAACTAGTGAGAGGGGGCGAGCTTCTAGTGTTTTCCTGCAGACTGCGCTAGTGGCTGCTTTGTTTACTCTTGGAAGATGAAAAATTCCAAATTTTGTTTCCAAATTTCTGAAGAATTCCGAACATTCTGAGTTGAAATTCCACTGCCTAATGAAACATAGTTATGAGAATTAGCAGATCCATGTGATTTTGGGTTGTTTAGCATGAAATTGGCTGTTGTGGGAATTGCTCGAGCTGCTGCCGCCAGTAGTTCAAATCTAGATTAAAATTGGTTCAAATTATGATTAAAATCATTATTGACAAATAATTGAATTTTTCAATGAAATGTGGTGCAAATGTAAGCTTTTTACCACTTTACGAAAAGCTAATACCTGTGTCTTTCATATACCTGAGACTTCACCGTAGTAAATTATTTCCATGTGGGTGAAAAAATCAGTCAAAATTCCCGATGCTTCAGAAAACCGCATATTGGTTCAATTCATGATTACCTACCCTACACTGTTGAAAACGCTTTGACATCCACGTGCAGCACAACAGAACATGTGCTCGATGAACAAATTGAGTTTTGAATTATGAAAATGCTACGGTCAACCTTGGCTTGGTCAGCCAAAGCAAAATCAAGAAATTGACATTTATGCTTCGTAATGATTACTTTGAAGTCAATACTTTGGGCCTAGACTGGGCAGATATGCTATTGGTGATTTGATGGTGCATGAAGAAGAAGAAGAACGATGGTGTTTTGAAAAATCCTATCCCTACCACACAGGAGAAGATTTTAAAATGCCTCTATAAAATCTAAAACAAAATCTAATAAAAAACGGTTTGATGTACGGTGTAAGACTTTGGACGGACTACATATTGAACGTATAAATTTTTAATTTAACATTTTTTTCTTGGTAAGGTACTTAATTTGTACCAATCACCAATTGGGTTTTCAAATTAAGAATAATATATTGATTTTTTGATTTTATTCGAAAGAGCACCTTTTTTAAGCCACTATGATTTTTTTCAGATTTTTAAAACTTTATTTTGATACCTAAATTCAATTACAAAAAGATTTTTTGAAATCACCTTTTGACAGCTGGGCAACTGCTTGACAGCTCCTCCCAGTACGAAATGCGACGAGGGGTGATTCGACAAATCGCTCCCATACAAACTTTAAATCGATTTTTAAATAGGTTCCCGGGCACCAAAGTTCATGAAAATTTGGATGTCGGCTCAGTTTGGCATGTAGATTGTGAATATGGAATTATCTCAACACCACTAAAGAAGCCAATTGCAGCTGGTCTATGGAAAATTCCACGTGTATGGCAATTCGGGTTTTTTTCTAAACTCACGATGACCAGATCGGTTCAGTCGGATTTGTTGTTGATGGAAAAAATAAATCTGGATCACATGAGATCAATATTGTCAAAATCGGAGAAAATTTATCGCAGATATAACCATTACATAGTTTACCTGCTTTATTTTATTGTCTGCTGTTTCATATTATGAAGTAAAAAATAAAGGCATTGCAACTTCTAGAAATTTCATCAGACTTTTCCGTATTTTTTATTTTATTCATTGTTATAATTTGAGTTTTGGGTAAATATAGCATCATAGCTATTGATATGTTTATCTTTGTATTAATTTCCTTCTTTCAATATCCCAGTCCCGTTACGGTGCCAAATTCCTATCACTTTTCTACGATTCCCAATTCTTATAGGTTAAGTAAAATTTTACCTTCAAAAAGTGATACATCTGCAAATGAGTTTTTTTTTATCTCAAAATTGAGTAAAATTAGTTGAATTTATATGTCATTTTAACAGTACTGCTATTCTAACCTCTAATTATAACGTCAAAAAGTACCGAACAGACTATGTATTACGAAGTAATGAATGTTAGTGAGAGTGGAGATAGCAAATATGGTACAGTGACCCCACAATTTATGAATCGGCAAAAATGACCACAGTTTATGGATCACTCATTTGATCAACACGGTGATTCATAAATAGTGTACAAAATTAAGGTGATTCATCGGTGTGGGGTCACTGTACCTACTAAATAATTCTAATCAATAAAAATGTCAACTATACAGACAATTCTGCTCAATTGATGATTACATTTGTCTATTATAACTTTTTTTTTTTCGATCTATTATTATTTGATCATATATTGTTTGACATTATGTCATAAATATCTTTTTTCATTACTAAAAATAATCTGAAACAGAATAAAACTAAACAGCATCTGCAGAAGTAATCATATCGGCATATGATATATGTAATTACCTTTTACCTTCGCTCACGTAGGTACGTGTATAATCGCCGTTCTCACAACGCGAACAAAACAAAAAATTAAAAAAATCATCTCCGTCTGGAAAGAATCTTTGTCACCGCCAAAATGCACCCCATGACGAAGCTCAATCATAAATAGTCGACTAGGTAGCAACTTTTTCGTCGTTCTCTTTGTTCCGAAACAGCCGACGACGGGCCATGCGAACGCCACCACTGTTATTAGTGTTACAGTGCACATGTCTGCGCACCGCGATAGCGCTGTTGGTAAGAGAGAGGTTCATTGTTTGATCTTGCATTCAAATCTCTGTCTATTTTTGTCCTGCGACTGGCAAACATGAAATGGGGGAATGGGGAAACTGGCAATACGTAGAACCAGTAAAGCTTCTATCGTCCCTCACTGCAAGTGCTGTGATAGCCTCATTGGTAAAGGCGACTGAAAATTTACGATAGCAGAGGTTCAAATCCCGTCCATGTTTGTAAATTTTATAATGAATTCGAAATTTGTTTATGTGACCTGTTATTTTCTAAAAATAGAATAACACACTTAAAATAATTACCCAAAAATGAGTAAAAAAAAGTTAGTTTTTACCCTAATTTTGCTTTCGAAATGTTATCAATAACTCTTTAATATCAAAATTTGTTATTGAAATATTTCCCAAATTCACTGTTATTAAGTTGTTATTGCCACTAACAAAAAATGTTATTAAATTGATTTTTCAGGAACAAATTTTTGTTATGTGACTTGTTATTTTGCCGCTTATGACAGCCAAGTTTATAACTCAATATGTTATGTTAATAACATGAAAATTACTAATTCCGTTATGCAGTTATTTTGCCAAAATAACGCATTTTGTTATGCTGTTGTTTTTCTCTTCTGCTCGGGATAGCGCGAAACTAATCCATTCGGTTCTGGTGGATTCTGGGACACGCTGTCGTCAACGGAAACACCGAAGCTGGCCGATTAGCGAATGAGGCCAGACGACAACACCCTATTGATATCCCAATCCCATCTTGAGAGCGGTGAAGCAAGCGATACGATGCCGCTGGAGTATCCAATAGTATGGACGCAGGTGAGTCGAGAAGGAGAGCGTCCAACATAGCTCTGGTCCTCACAAGTTCCAACCTCATGCTTCCACGGGTCAAGCGATGACAATGACCGCCAGCTAAGAGTTGTGTGCTTAGCTTGTAGTGCAGCCCGGGCACTGTTGTCCTTCTGACTTCAGCTAGATTGAGGAGGTACGATCCGAACGTCTGTTCACCAAGGAGGTGCGGCTGTTCTGGCATCCAGCGGCTGAGTAAGAAACGCTGCACCACGCCCAGCTAGACCCAAGGTGGTAGCCCCATCAGCGTGGTCGTCCTAGTGTTGGTTGGGACGTTAAACAGAACTGGCACGATGGCCCTCCCTCCGGCGAGACAGGAGTATTGGCGTATGCCCAATAAGCCACCCGTAAAAATCCCCATTGCGAATAACATAGGAGAAAATACGACTCAATACAATCGGCAAAGACCCACGCGACGAAATAAGGACTACGATTGGAAACTTGGAACATGGAATTGCAAGTCACTAGGTTTCGAAGGATGTAGCAGGATAATTTACAACGAACTACATCCCCGCAGCTTCGACATCGTGGCGTTGCAGGAACTTTGTTGGACTGGACAGAAAGTGTGGAAAAGTGGGCATCGAGCCTTCAACCAAAGCTGTGGCACCACCAATGAACTGGGAACAGGATTTATAGTGTTGGGCAAGATGCGACAACGTGTGATCGGGCGGCAGCCGAGCAACGCAAGGATTTGCATGTTGAGAGTTAAGGGCCGAAGAGATGAACCAGCCCAAGGCTGAAAGTCTCTAAAATAAAGCGAATTGAGTTAAGGGCCGTTTTTTCAACTACAGCATCATCAACGTCCACTGCCCACCCCACACGAAGGGAGACCTGATGACGAGAAAGAAGCGTTCTACTCGCAGTTAGAGCAAACATACGATGGTTGCTCGCCGCGTGACGTGAAAATCGTTGTCGGCGACATGAACGCGCAGGTAGGAAGGGAGGAAATGTACAGACCAGTAATCGGGCGAAATAGCCTGCACGCCGTATCGAATGATAACGGCCGGCGATGCGTAAACTTTGCAGCCTTCCGTGGTATGGTAGTGCGAAGCACCTTCTTCCCCCGCAAAGATATCCACAAAGCCACCTGGAGATCACCCGACCATCATACAAAAAACCAAATCGACCACGTTTTAATTTCTCGGATATAACCAATGTCCGCACATACCGCAGTGCGAATAAAAATTCGGATCACTAACTAGACAACCAGGCATCGCATAAGGATGCACGCTGTACATCATATAAAGTACTATTTTAAGTCACTATCGCATATATGTACGGCTGAGGGGACAAATGATGTTATTTTTTGAACTTACAACGATGTATCTGGTAAAATCATATAAGAGTGCAAATTAACTTTCATAATGCATGACTACATCGTAGTAGACGATATTCCGATGTTTTGTTGCGACGAACTTTGCTTATTCGCAGAAGCGTGCGAGTGAACTCGCAAAGTGTCAATTGAATTCGCATAATTGCGTACTACGATGATTATACGACTTCGCTTGGTGCTTTTCTAATTATGTCAGTTTAACTCGCATTGGTGCACAAATTAAATCGCATAAAAGTGAAAATGAACTCGTTCAAATGTACATACAAACTCGCATAAGCTAGAATCGTTAACGTTGGCATATTGCGATGTGATATGTGATAACAATAAAAGAGGTGCCGTTGGAGTGCCAAAAAGCTAAAAGAAAATTAAAAGTCATCATTATGGTTACAAAACAAGTTACAAAGTCATCATTTTTGTTTTGTTGGCCTTATAATTAACAATGAGTGGTGCTAGCAAGAGAGGAGTAGTGATAACTGTGCGGGAAATCATGCTACATCATTTTGATTTCCAAAGAGCCTGCTGAACACGTACAGCGCACGGAAACCAAGTCCATTCCAACAAGCACTGAGGTGAGTTAGAATGTCATGACATTTAATCAGTGTGTTTCATAAGTAGTGTTTGGTGCTAAGTATGAAGTGCGGCTCGATAATCCAAAGGTTATTAGTTCGATACTTAGGTGACAAGATTTTTTTTATTTCGAATATTTATAAGTCGCATAAGGTGCTATATTACGTCGCAATAGTGCACACCGTACATCGCATAAGATATCGCTTTAAGTCGTATAGCGTCATTATTTTCCCGTCAATGCACGTATAGCGCCTCCACTTTTGTACGCATAAGGCACTTTTACTGCATCTTATGCGATGTAACTTTATCGCATAAAAGTACGTATAACGTTTCAGCGTATAACATGAACATAAACTTCATTATACGTGCAAATTGGTTGTCTGGGTACTTAGTCGCTGTATGCTTTGAACAATTATCACCACGCGTCGAAGTCGAACGCCGCGGCTCAACATCGAGCAGCTACGTAACGTAGAAGTGGCTCAAGATTACGCGCAGCAGTTAGCAGTGGCCCTACCAACCGGAAGAGCAGCTATGCACAGCTACACTTGAAGATGGCTGGAGGGACATTCGATCCGCCATAGGTAGTACCTCGGCTGCAGCACTAGGCTTCGCGAATCCGGATCATAGAAACGACTAGTACGACGGCGAATGTGAACAGTTGAAAAACGAGAAGAATGCAGCATGGGCAAGAATGCTGCAACACCGTACGAGAGCGAATTAGGCACGTTATAGACAGGCGCGGAACAGGCAGAACTCAGTTTTCCGGAGGAAGATGCGCCAACAGGAAGAACGAGATCGCGAAGCGATTGAAGAGCTGTACCGCGCTAAGGACACACGAAAGTTTTACGAGAAGCTAAACCGCTCGCGCAGAGGCTTTGTGCCACAAGCCGACATGTGCCGAGATAATCACGGGAATATTCTCACGAGCAACGTGAGGTGGTCGAGAGGTGGCGGCAGCATTACGATGAGCACCTCAATGGCGACGTACCGAAAGTGGCGTGGTAACAGATCTAGGAGTATGTGCGCAGGACGAAAGACTTCCGGCCCCTGACCTCCAAGAGATTGAGGAGGAGGTTTGGCCGGTTGAAAAACAACAAAGCAGCTGGAGCAGATCAACTACCAAGCGAGCTTCTAAAATACGGTGGAGAACCACTGGTGAGAGCACTACACTGGGTCATTACCAAGATTTGGGAGGAGGAAGTATTACCGGAGGAATGGATGGAAGGTATCGTGTGTCCCATCTACAAAAAGGGCGACAAGTTGGATTGCGGAAACTACCACGCGATCACACTACTGAGCGCTGCCTACAAGATACTCTCTCAAATTTTATGCCGCCGTCTATTACCGATTGCAAGAGAGTTCATGGGGCAATATCAGGCTGGATTTATGGGTGAACGGCTACAACGGACCAGATGTTCGCCATCCACCAGGTGTTGCAGAAATGCCGCGAATACAACGTGTCCACACATCACTTGTTCATCGATTTCAAATCGGCGTATGATGCAATCGATCGAGAACAGCTATGGCAGATTATGCACGAAGACGGATTCCCGGATAAACTGATACGATTGATCAAGGCGACGATGGATCGAGTGATTTGCGTAGTTCGAGTATCAGGGACACTCTCGAGTCCCTTCGAATCTCGCAGAGGGTTACGGCAAGGTGATGGTCTTTCGTGCTTGCTGTTTAACATTGCTTTAGACGGTGTAATTAGGAGAGCGGATATAACCACGAGAGGAACGATTTTCACGAAGTCCGTTCAGCTGCTTGGTTTCGCTGATGATATCGATATTATAGCTCGTAAATTTGATACGATGGCGGAAGCGTACATCCGACTAAAGAGTGAAGCAAGGCGAATCGGATAAGTTATTAATGTGTCGAAGATAAAGTACATGATGCCAAAGGGCTCAAGGGAGGAATCACCGCGCCCGACACCACGAATTTCTATCGACTTCATCACCGTCGAGGCGTTTGAAGAATTCGTGTACTTGGGCTCATTGGTGACCGCCAACAACGACACCAGCAAAGAAATTCAGAGGCGCATTGTGGCAGGAAGTCGTGCTTACTTTGGACTCCGCAGAACTCTACGATCGATTAAAGTTCGCCGTAACACGAACTATCTACAAAACGCTGATTAGACCGGTCGTCCTCTATGGGCACGAAACATGGACCCTACGTGCAGAGGACTAACGCGCCCTTTGGAGTTTTCGAACGGAAGGTGTTGCGTACCATCTACGGCGGAGTGCAGATGGAAGACGGGACTTGAAGAAGGCGAATGAACCACGAGCTGCATCAGCTGCTGAGAGAACCACACCGCGAAAATCGGGAGGCTACGGTGGGCGGGTCACGTCATCAGGATGTCGGATAGCAACCCGACCAAAAAGGATCTTGAGTGTCATTCGGCGGGTACAAGAAGATGTGGTGCGCAGCGAGCTAGGTGGGTCGACCAAGTGGAGGACGATCTGCGGACCCTACGCAGAGTGCGAAACTGGAGACACACAGCCATGGACCGAGTGGAATGGAGACGGCTACTATGCACAACAGAGGCCACCCAGGTCATAGCCTGAGCGGTAAGGTAAGTAAGGCAATAGTACAAAAAATATCTTGAGATGAAAAATTGAAATTTGGGAAACAAAAATCAAAATAAAAGTAAGGAAAAAATATTAACTTACCTCGAATTTGGACGTTCTTCCAAGGTTCTGTAGAAGACTTGAGGGAATTTCACAACTTTACACTTTCAGTTCAGTCGCACCATACCACCGTCTGCTTTCAGATATACATAACTTGTTTATTTTGTTTTCAGTATAATATATTCTACCGTTCCGAATCCACTTGCCATTCTTGTAATTAATTTCCACTTCGCGCCTAAATTGATCCAGACTTGTTCAGATGTAGTCAGTTTGTTTATCTTCTTCTTCTTCCTTATGTTATCACCATTGGTATGGATCGGCCAGTCAGCTTGTGATTGAGAGAAAGTACCACCACTGGTTATTGGGTACTTTTGACGCTGCTTGTCAATGACTGCCGATGCCATTTCTTTTTTTCAACCATATTGTGTTGTTGCTATGGTTTGCTTTTTTTTTCTTTTGTTTTACCGATTTTCATTAAATATTTCACTTAAAATTTGCTCGTATTAGTAATTCTTCACTATCAACACAATTTATTCTTCTTACATCTTAGTTTTTTGCTTGTATTTTTTGTTAGTCTGAGTTTCTTTGTTTTGTTTTCTTCAATGCAGTGAAACAAATAAGAGTACGAAAACAGAAAAAAAATGTTTTAGTAGAATTAACTTTACAACAATTGCATTCTCATTCTTATCATTCTTCTTCCGGCGCTGCTTCTGCAGCTTCGAACTGTCGCATTTGACCGGAAGCTTACCAGTCAAAGTTTCGAGAGGCCACAGAATGTTTAATCGAAGAAGTGTACAAATCTGGGGATATAGGTGTAATGCTTGTTAATTGTACACACAGTCCTGAAGGGGGATGAGAACAGTTGGGGGGACACTGGCACGTGTACCCACTAGGAAAGATCCGTAACGACTCCTTGTCGAAGGAATATAAAGGAGCTTGCTCCCATCTTACTTTGTAGTCGGGTGAATTGCTTTAGTAAATATTTCCTAAACATTGGTGCTGGCTACGTTTTGATCATTTTTTTTTCGGGGAGGGAGTTAACTTTTGAACCTGTTTTTTATTTGTTTTGCTTGAAAGTCTTCTCTATTCGAATAGGTTTTGGTTGGTTTCTTGGTGTATCAAATTGTCTACTTTTATCACAAACTAGAAAATATCAACTTCCGTTCAAGTTTTTTGGAAAAAAAGAATCCGGTAATATTATTAATATTTAGCAAGGCTAAAGTTTAACCGAAGTTTGACGAAACTTCAACTGATGAAGCATCAGTAAAGTTCGCTCAAACTTCAGTATGCATCTTACTAAATAATAAATTTCCCAGAAGAATTTTCTTCCGAAATCTTTACACAAAACTCGACATTTCAAAGTGTGCATGCATTGATCAATGATTCGCTTGTTTGCTAATAAATATTATCTGAACTTTCGGTCGGTTTACTCGCTACTAAGAAAGGAGTATGGTGAACCGAAATGCAATCAAAAGTTTTAACACCACGTGTCGGGTGCTTCCGAGTCCATTCCTCTGAAGGCTAATATACTGAAGATTTTTATAATATATATTTACCTGCATGCTCTGCAAAACAGAAATGATTCCTAGTCACCAGCTGCACTTCGTTTATTCCGCCAGCGGTTCTTCCAGTTGTTTCTGTTTCGATTCACGAGGAGCGGCTTCCGGTTTGGCCGCTGGCACTGGTACGGCCGTTGCCGTCGTTGGACTCGACTCGGACACGTCCAGCATAGACTCGGCGAGCGCAACGTTCGCAATCGGACTCGAGGAGCTGTCGTCATTTGTCGTGGTCGTCACCGGTGCCGTCGCGGTCGTGCTGGGGACAGCCGGAACCTGTGCCGGTACGGCCGGAGGATTACTGTTGGCGTTGAAGCTCAAATCGTTGGCGTCGAACAGCGACGAGGTCTCCTCGTCCGTGGTGTGTGAAATCGAAGCTGCCCCGTCGCCGGCTTCCCGGTGCAAATGCTGCTGCGACTGGGGCAGAGTGTCCTCGTCGGTTGGGTCCGCCTGCGGAAGCTCACTCGGTTTCCTCGCGCTGCTGTCGTCACCGTTGCCGGTGGGCTCGTCTGATCGCTGCCGGGCGGCCGGTTTTGGTCGCAAATCTGGGAAAAGAAGAGATTAACCCGTTAACATTCATGGTGTCACACATTTTAAACTTTCAAAAGAATTTGTAATGAATAGTCAAGTTCCAATAAAGCAAACATGATTTCACGGAAAAAAAGTAAGTCTTCAATGTAGTCGTCAACATGATATTTTTCATGTTTCAGCATAAATGTTATACAGTTGTTACATTCTGATCCGTAAACACAAAACAACTTTAAACAAGTGAAGGAAATGATAGCTATACAAAAATAATAGAAAGTCATATTACATTACGGCTTACTAAAGAAATAATTTATGACACGAATGCCTCCTAAAGGTAAAGTGTCACTAATAAATAAAATAAATAAATAATAAAGAAATAACGAAAATTTAAAGGAATTCCTTAAATGAATCCAGAAGGAATTATTTAAAGAATTTGTAAATAAATCTTGGGAGGAATACCGGAAAGTAAACCGGAAGGAATCCCGGGAGACATTCCCAAAACAATTTGGGCAGAGCTCAATGAAGGAATAAATGACGGAATCCTGGGGGAATAGTTGATAGAATCCCTTAAAGAATTTCGGGGGCAATTTCTTGAGGAAACCCGGGAATAATCAATGTATTTCGGGAGGACTTATAGAAGGAGTCCTTGGAGGAATTCCAGAATTTCAAGAAGAAATCCCTGAAGAAATCTCTAATCCCTGAATGAAATCTTAAAAAGAGTTTTTTTTGAATATCCTGGAGAAATCCCTGAAGAAGATATTCCGGTAAAAATCCCTAAAGGAATCCCGGAAAAATATGAAGAAATCCCAGAACTTCACGAGGAATCTTTAAAGGCAAACTAGAAAAATCAATGAAGAAATGGGCTTCGTGGACGTGCGGTTAGCGGCGTCAGTCGTCTAGGCGTTTCGTAAGCCTCGAAGTGCGGGTTCGATTCCCGCTCCAGTCGGGGAAAACTTTTCGTCGAACGGAAAATTCTCCATTGGGCCACTGGGTGTTCAGTGTGTTGTCCGTTGTCTCGTGTATGGTAATGTTCAGTCTGTGCAGCCTTTGGCTGAAGACGGTGTAGTGTTTTTTTTAAATCCATAGAGGAATTCCAGGATGAATTCCTGAATAAATCCCGGTAAAATCCTGGAAGAATCCCTGATATGCATTAACGACGAGAATAAGACGTGAAAGGAATCCTAGGAGAAATCACCAAAGGAATCCCGGGAAGGGGGAAGAAATCACGGGAGGAATCTCTGATAGAATGCCGGAAAATATCCCGGAGCAATTCCCTGAAAGAATCTGTGAATATTGTGTAACTCACCGGAACTTTCCGTTTCCAGTCACCTTAGCAAACTACAGTAGAACCACATGGCATGATACGGGACCTCGCGATGCAGGCGACTTACTCCGCCAAAGCTCCACTCCTCAATGAGGTAGCATCACACTGCCCGCAGCTCGTCATGAACTAGGTGCTGCGGATAGAAACGGTTTTATTTCTCAAGCTAGCCAACACACACCAACACACTTCCGTCACACATCTTGTAAACACGCACGAGCGTTCAATTTTCTTGCAAACACCTCTCTGAGCGCAGTTGTCAAACATGCCGTCGCGACGCTGTTCGGAAATGGTAAACATGATCAATCCACCATTATTCCAATTTTGTTGTCGTGTTCAAAGTTTATTATTTTCCATTCGCAATGGAAATTTGGAAGGATAGTTGTTACAAAATTAGCTAAAATGGGCTCAAAACAATGTTTATTCTTCTCCTCGCTTTCCAACGGATTGATAGCGGCAAATGGAGATATCGTGACAACAGTTTTGATTTTATCCGCAGCACCTAGATAACAATACTCTTCAATCAAGCACACAGGTACAACAAGGTTTAACATAACCTCTATCTTCAATGTTTGGCTCCCAATGTTTGGCTCCCGCTGAGAGAGCATATTGAGTCAGTCCGCGACACTCAGGTCATGAAGCTTGCTGTTAGCGACGCTCCAAGAGAAATCCCTAAAGGAAACCCTGGAAGGATCAATAAAGGAATCCCGAAAGGAATACCGTAGAAAATTGCTGAAGGGATCGCGGTAAGACTGTTGGAAGAAACCCATCAAATAGTCTCGGGAAAAGTCCTTGAAGTAATATCTAAAGGAATGGGGCACGTTCAGTGAAGTACTAGATTTGTAGTAATGAGCTGAATTTTTGTATGGTGAGAAGGTCAATTCTCCGTTTCTGCAAAGAAGTGGTACAAAAAGCGTGGGTATGTTACCAGTTTTATTTTTCTGTTACATGTTCGATTTTAGCTTGTGAATATTCTACTAATTTTAATGTGCATTTATAGGTTTCTTCCATCACTCAGGGGAAATATAGCCCTAGCAACCGGAGTGGTTGCATACATTAAGGTCGTTTCTTGCGACAAATGACTGCAAGACAGGCAAACCGCTCGAAATGCTGCTGTCGTGGGCCAATAATTATTCAATTCATTTTTATTTGTAATAGGTATTATGATTCCTTGCCTAATTTGATGCTGTTTGAGCAAAACTTTGGATAACTATGATGTTTGTGTTGCAAGAAATGGAGAAAACAACAACACTGTTGTCCAAAGTTTTGCTCAAACAGCATCAAATTAGGCAATGAATCATAATACCCACGCTTTTTCCACCATTTCATTGCATAAACGGATAATTGACCTTCTCACCATACTAAAATTCAGCTCATTACTACAAATCTAGTACTTCACCGATCTGTCCTATTTAGCAAGCTTGATGAATCCGCTGGGGCCTTGACAGAAACCCAGGATTGATGTCGATAAAAAAACCTACAAGAAATCCCTGAAGGAATCCTGTGAGGATTCAATATATTAACATTAGCGCGAGAAACAAATCAAAACATAGTTAAATGGACGAACATATTCAAACGCGTTGTTGCGATAAAACGATCAGTAACAAACAAAATTTTATTTACATACATTACATTTGGACAACAGACAGATGACACAGCGCAACATTTTTTTGCCTCAAGAGCATATGTGTCTCCCTAGGTGCTGCGGATAGAAACGGTTTTATTTCTCAAGCTAGCCAACACACACCAACACACTTCCGTCACACATCTTTTAAACACGCACGAGCGTTCAATTTTCTTGCAAACACCTCTCTGAGCGCAGTTGTCAAACATGCCGTCGCGACGCTGTTCGGAAATGGTAAACATGATCAATCCACCATTATTCCAATTTTGTTGTCGTGTTCAAAGTTTATTATTTTCCATTCGCAATGGAAATTTGGAAGGATAGTTGTTACAAAATTAGCTAAAATGGGCTCAAAACAATGTTTATTCTTCTCCTCGCTTTCCAACGGATTGATAGCGGCAAATGGAGATATCGTGACAACAGTTTTGATTTTATCCGCAGCACCTAGATAACAATACTCTTCAATCAAGCACACAGGTACAACAAGGTTTAACATAACCTCTATCTTCAATGTTTGGCTCCCAATGTTTGGCTCCCGCTGAGAGAGCATATTGAGTCAGTCCGCGACACTCAGGTGTCTCCGAAGGATTTTGAGCTATACCTCAATTTTCACAATTTTGAGCTATACCTCAATTTATAGGGCAAAATGTGCAATTTTGGGCTTTTTTGACTGCAAGCCATTAAGCATGGAAATATTTTTTTCAATCAATCAAAAGGTTAATTGGTCAATTAACATCTAAATTAACGACTCATGCAAAATATTTCGTTTTACCTAATCAAATTTGATAGATTTAGGCATTTTATGTTAGTATGAAAACTTGCATGCAACTTTTGGAGGGTGACTTGTATGGGACATATCGTACCTAACATAAATCGCCTAAAACTATCAAATTCGATTTGGTAAAAGGAAATATTTTGCATGAGTCGTTGATTTAGATGTTAATTGACCAATTAACCTTTTGATTGCTTAAAAAAATATTTCCATGCTTAATGGCTTGCAGTCAAAAAAAGCCCAAAATCGCATATTTTGCCCTATAAATTGAGGTATAGCTCAAAATTGTGACGTGCTGAAGCAAATCTGAGCCCGGATTCAGATTCAGCGGCCCAAAATCCTTCGGAGACACATAAGTTTGCTCTTGAGACAGACAAAAAGTTAATTTTTGTTACGCTGTGTGATCAGTCGCCCGTGAGTCCATCGGAGGCGGCATAGGTAGGGCTATCTGCATTCATGTTGCCAGCAACACCCCCTTCTCAATAGAGATGGTACGGATCAAACCACTGTGGAGGCCTTCGAGCTCTGCAAGACCTTCGTGGAAGCAGTACCGGAGTAAGAGGTTCGTTATCTGCCGATGCGAACTCTGTGGATGCTGACGTAGCTGGCACAGATGACGATGATGACGAAGACAAGGACGTAGACACCGACGGGGACGTAGACGGCACAGGTGAGACCTCACTTGACGAGTCCGTGGGTTCCGTCGGGAACAGAGATGGTGTTGGGACTAGCGGGTCAGTTCTCGGAATACTCCACGCATCCAGCAGAACGTCTAGAGGCAGTGCTGACTGCGGCCTGCTGCTACCTGATGTAGTACCGCCACGACTGCGCATCTGTTTAACATGCACTCGAACCATCCACTGATCCTCAACCTTGCCGATCTTCTCACACACCGTTCCAGGGGCCCAGCGCAACTTGTTGTTGTTGTACAGTGTACACATTCGCATAGACGGCATCTTGTGCAGAGAAGCTCCTTCAGGTTCCTTCCTTTTCGTGACTTGGTGGGTACCTTCGTCAAACTGTTGATTCGATATAGTGCGGTAGATTAACAGGCAAACATAGAACGCTTCTCCAACGCAACACTTCCGGCCACTTCGAATGTGCACCGACTGCCAACAAGTAATGTACTCCGTCGATGGGCGTAATCTACATGAACTCGCTTCAATGGGCCAGTTGGTCGTGGCCACGGAACCGGTCTTGTCTTCCCCCGTACACCTCCTTTCAACAATGTTGTCAGGAGTGATATCTCTACCGTATATCCCCTGCAATCTGTATAGTTGACCTTTGCTTCGCAAAGCGTGGGCATTCAAAGACCACATGCTTTGGGGTCTCGTCGCTGTCTGCACACTCCGGACATGCGGGGGAGCCTGCATGTCCGAATCTTTGCAGATACCACCTAAAGCGCCCATGGTCTGACAGAAATTGTGTCAAGTAAAAGTTCCCCTCGCCATGAGGCCTGCTCATCCACTTGGACACGCTCGGTATGAGGCTGTGTGTAAATCTAGCCCTAGGGGAAACGGCATTCGGGGAAACGACATTCCAGGAAAAGTATCACAACCCCGTGAGGGTAATGTCATCGGCTAAGCCGACCAGCTTTACGCTCGGTTGAATTTGTCATCGCACGCGGCGTTCCATAGTACCGGGCCCAAGATTGACCTTTATGGTACTCCCGCGGTGATGTTGTCCGTTTTCAGTATCATAGAGCAGCACTCTATTCTGGAAGTAGCTCTCCAATATCCGGCATAAGCTATCTGGGACTCCTAGGTGGTGAATGACGCATTCAATGGCGACCCAGCTGACGCTGTTGAACGCATTTTTCACTTCCAACGGGACGACCGCGCAGTAGCAAATTCCTCTGCCCTATCTCGGCCGTTTCGGTTACGGCCACCGTCGATCGACCTTTCCGGAAGTCAAACTGGTCAAACTTCCCGTGTTTGGGCAACAGAGCCAATCTTTGCCTTTTCCAGCTCTCCGGAAATTCGCCTCTGTCCAGGCACATCTGCATAGCCATTCTGACCGATGGCCTCGATGGCCGACATGATGGCTACTATCGGGATACCGTCCGGACCCGGAACCTTGTTCAACTTGTCACTCGCTATTACTATGAGCTCATCGTTCGTCACTGGGGCTACATTGGTCGGTTCGGCCAGGGGTGGCAGCCCATGGTCTAATATCCTGGCGCGGGAACAGCGTTTCCACGATCTTCTGCAGCATTTCGGGTGAGCGTTCCGGGGAACGCAGTCTTTCCAGGGCATCGTATTGGCTGCCTGGCAGAGCTTTTCGAAGCATGCTCGATTTAGCAACACTGTAGCCCTCATCTCTTTCCGCTTTACCCTCATCGGTACGAGCTCTTTGCATCCTCCACCTAGACCTTAGGAAGGATGCTCGGAGCTCCGCGATTTTTGGACACCACCAGTATACTGGTTTCCGTCCATTTCTGGGTAGCGAGCGCCTAGGCATTGCGGCATCGTACGCATGGCTTAGAGTTCCGACTAGATATTCACTGGACAAATCGTTAGTGTTATCCTCCAGAAGCCGTCTCTCGACAAATGCCGCCCTATCGAAGCGCGAGGTCAGCCATCCTCGATGCCTGTCGATGACCTTCTTCCTCCATGTTCCACCGTATATCGTACCGCCAGATGGTCACTGTGCGTGTACGCATCGTCAACCCTCGTTTCTGAGCTAGGGTTTAGACCCGGGCTCCAGAAGGTCACGTCAATGGTGAACTCTGCACCGTTCCTGCTGTAAGTTATTTTTTCACCTACGTTCGCGACATCCACGTTCAGTCTCGCCATGCCTTCGAGTATTGCCCAGCCTCTCGCGTTAACCGAACAGCTACCCCACTCGATCGCCCAGGCGTTGATGTCTCCGCCGTAGACCACAGGACTCAACCCTACCAGCGCGCTTGATTGCGCGTCCAGTTTTACTGAGAGCTGATCTATCGGCCACCTGGGTGGGGCATAACAACTACAGTAATACACCTTATTGATCTTCGCTATTTTGAAGCCCTGGCTGCGACCTGGAAATGATTTCCTGGATCGGGAAACGACCGGCGATGTCTGTACTTGACTCCGAGACTGACTGCCACAGCAACTGTTTTGCGGCTTCACAGTGGTTCAGGTTTAATTGTATAACCTGCATTATCGTTTTGAACTTCGTTCCACGCCTGCCTGGACATTTAGATTCGTCCGTCGTGTGGCCCTTGTTCGCCGTGCAAATCAGGCATTTTGGTGCCAAGTTGCACTCCCTGGCGATATGGCCTGCTGCTCCGCACTTCCTGCAGAGTTTGCGACTTATGCCCTTGCTCAAAGCACTCGAAGCACGCCACTAGCGGCTCGCATATGCTGAGCGGGCACACTAACCAAGCTACCTTGATCACAGAGAACAGACATCCAGGCTAGAACAAATTTCACTCAGAAAGTTGTGTAAGGATTTGAATCTTCACTTGAGTAAGGTTGCAAACCAATACACGATGACAACACTAACGCCGCCAAACACCATATTGCCACAGTCAGTGGTGAGTTGAAACATTTCAAGTGGTGAATTAAATTAGTATGGGAAATTAACCGATTGCAGCGCCACGCTATTGCCACTTGTGTTGCCGATTTCAAATGGCCGTTAAATTCCTTACACAGTTCCGGAACTGGACTTGGATGTCTGTTCTCTGTGCCTTGATGTTACCGACTGCAGTCGCCTTGTTTGCCTTTCCTACGGGGTGCTTGAGCGTGGCAATCTGCGTGCCTGCCGGACCCTTTTGCAGGCGGATCGATGCACTTGGTACATTTATCTCGCACTGCTGTTTGAGTGCGACTGCGAGCTCTTCTGCGTCGGCAATCTCGTCCAGGTTTTAACACTGAAAAGTTGCTCCGCCGTTAGGGCTCTTACCTGCACTTTTTCGCCAAGTACTTTTTAGGCTAGTGCTTTGTGGTGCCTTTCTTGGGCGCTTCCTTCTTCAGCACTAACATCATCTCTCCCGTCCTGGTGCGTCGGAACATCTTTGATTGTCCGCTCTTATTGCGGTTCAGCGCCCGCGTGAGGTCCGTACCGGTTATCTGTGCTTCCTCGGCTGGCCCTGTGCCGCTTGTTCCACTCGTTTACCTGCCGTTTGTTCGCTGGTGGGTGCATCAGTCCCTCGTAGTGGCGATCTTGCCAAACATCCACGCGCGAACGGGTTCAACGCCGTTCCTTCCGCTACTCCATTCGTGACCACGTTGTTGTTGTTGTTTATGAATTTCGAAGTAATGTCTGTTGGGCCCCCTTAGAGCCGCTATCCCTCATTGCACAAATGTCGCCAAGGATCTTGGTGGTTATCTAAGCAAGCAGGGACGCCACCCGAGGGTTGGCGCAGGTTGGAGATTGGGCTCAGAGCCGGATCAGCGCTAATCAGGAGTGTTCATTTGACCCTACTTCCACTCAGTTAGTTGTAAAAGCTTTGCACAGATCGGGAACGTACTTTAACGACAAGCCACGGTTTTATGGGGCGGAACATGACCAGTATACCATAATCAGGAACTTACTGGCATCGTTGTGCCCGAGGCACTCCTTGCTGGACTGTGACACTTTGGATACGGTGTCATGTATGAAATTTCTGAAGAGGCTGGTCCCCCGCCACGCCCAGGCTTACTCCACTTGAGCAGTTTGTATGTCCCGGTGCTTGGTCATCTCCCAGTGCCACACTAATGTGTGGATATGGTTTGCTTAGGAAAGAATCCTACCTACGCGATCTCCTCATCTATCAACGGCCAATATACGTAGCTCCTCGCCAACACCTTCATTTAGCATTTTAGTCTCCGATGCAACAGCCGCATACACCGCTGTCGATGCTTCTCGGGAATCACCACGTCTTCTTTATAATCTCATTCTCTATCTGTCTTCTTCCAGTTCGGGAAGTAAGGTGATGGAAATCCCGAACTTCTCCAGTGAGAAGTGCCTTCTCAGAAGATCTTGCAGCTCCTGATTAGCCTAGCTTCGAACTCACAGCTATAGCCTCCCATGGTTGCCATGTTCGCAATTCCAATGGATCTTAAAAGTAAATGTCCTTCAGCCTGATCTAAATGTTTGAAACGGTATGCTGGACGTCGGTGATCGGCAGGCCTTGGAGGTGTACGTATCGCCTCACCACTTCCGAAATCGCTAACTGTGCTGCGGAAGTTTTAAGCTTCCAGAAACGCAAAAATGTTCACAGAATACTTTTCGCAGTGCAGATGATCGGCGACCTTCTGAACTACCACATCGAAGCTAATAAAACTCTCCAGTCGATCAGCTTTCGCTGGCACTGCTTTGCAAACCTTCAATAAACCGCATGTTGAGAAGTCGCTCTGACCTGCCGTACAGCATGCACAGTTTCTCCGTAACTTTTGGGATGGTATTCAGCAGAAGCAGTCTGCTCCTTTCAAGCACTCATATAGTCGTGCCAAATTTCTGTACCTCAGAAAAGCCTCACGCCTTCGTTGACGTCTCGTAGCTGCTGATAAACATCGGCCATTCTAACAACTTGGGAATTTCCTGAACAGAAAGCAAGTCTCAAGAATGTGGATGTGTTAGTATTCAATCTTCAATCTATTGGTAATGTCATTTGACTGCAGACAACTAGAAAAAAGTTTTCTTCCACGGATGTTGAAAAGTTGTTGAGTTATACCTACGCGATCCGGCTTCTTAGTAACAAAGATACCATCCTCAATGAGTGTACATATGTTGCTTGCGTTCACCGGTTTTGTTTCCAAACGCGTCATAGACTCAAGTTCAGAACACTTCGCATAGCATACTCAAAAATATCAGAAACCTACCTGACTGCGAGTTATCCTCGGTGAACAGTCCCATTATGGGGTTGTTGTCCTCCGGCTTCCTGGTGTTCAGATCCTCCAGCAACGGTTCCTTCATGACCGGCGTCTGGCCCACCAAATGGTGCGGTATGTGTGGATTGGTGGCACTGGCCTGTGGCGCCAGCTGTCCCCCGACAGCGTTCGCCCCCGCTTGCCCATGCGCAGCGGCTACCGCGGCCGCCTGCGATGGCGTGAGAGATTTTCGCGTTTTGTCCGCCTTGCGCCACAGCGTGATTTCCTGCTGTTTGAAGTACCGCCGGTCTTCGGTGTCGATCAGGACCAAGTTCAGGAAATAGCGTACCGAGAACTTCTTGTTGATTTCTCTCATCGTCAGCGTCAGATCGTACCCGGCCAGGAACACCCGGATCGGTATGCTTTCGCCTTTGACCGGCGATCCGTCCATGATTTCGTACTTGGCGATGATTTCGTTCTCCGTGAATATGTTGGGACCTGGATGGGGTTTTACATGGGATTAGAATTCTAGGTGCTTTAAACAGTAGTTGTTACAACGAAACTCACCCGATCCGGTCTGTTCCCGTTTTATAATGGCGATCTCCATGTGTTTGATCTTGATGCGCACCAAGAGGAAATAAATTTTACCAACAATGACGTCGCGTAGATGATATCTGCAAACAGAGACGACAGTTGAATAAAACGTGGCATTTATGTAAACAATCCAATCAATCAATCTCTTCTCGATACTCACTTGCTCTTGTTGTATTCGAACTCTATGTGCAGGCAGTCCTCGATACCGACCTCCATCTTAATAGGGCTGTTAGTGTCGGGGTAGCTGGACAGTGTGTGCACGGCAATGTCCACCTCGCGGATGATGTCACTCAGACGACGTACGATCGTCACTCGTAGGAAGTATCTACGGGAAAAGGAATCGAAGTAAGAATTAAACTGTTGAATCAGTCTAAGTCTAGAAGTCTAGAAAAAGAAATCTTTCACTAACCTTAAGCGTACGTTCGATCCGACGTATACTTCGTAGGGCTTCTCCACGTTCGCAAACTCGAACGGGTACGATGTGTTCTGAATGAGATCTCCCGGGCGGGCCAACTCCCGCACCAAACTGAGAAAGTCATGGTGATTACCGCGGTCGTAGTACAGTTCAATTTGTCCTGTCGGAATGAAGAAAACAATTTCATTATTTGGAAAGAACTTCCACTGACCCAAAGTCCACTTACCAATCAATTCCACTTTGATGCCCTGGTGTTCCAGCTTGCTGCCCGGTTTTTTCAGTGTAATGTTAACCTTTCCGCTGACGGTTTCGCCATCGTAGTATAGGAGATACTTTTCCTTTTTGCCGTCTTCGGTTTTGATGTCGGCGTGCTGTCGGTGCTCCGCGCCGTCGAACATGATGTCAATGTCCGCGGACTGGCCGAACCGGAGGAAGTTCTACAAGAGATAGTTTTAAATGGAAATAATCAGTTTCTGTCAGGCTTGATGGTTTGATAACTATCGCATCTTATTCGTATGAGAAGGTCATGGGTCCAATCCATGACCCACTCATTTCCTCCTACTTTGTATCTTACTTTCTCCCTTTTCTTTACATACAACAAACAGCTACGTACAACTCATGTATACTCATATGTGCATAACAATCGCTAGAATAAGAATCGAATTGAAAAGCCGTTTTTCTTTCTTCTAACTTCCACAGCACAGTGGTAATCAATCATGTAACGCCTGCAGCCAAGCAAACTGGACCGTATCAGCTTCAGATTAATCTTAACACAAAATCTAATAACTTTACGCCTGGCATCGACGCAAAATGTGTGAACCCTCTGCCAAAACTACCATTTTTCAAGAAGACTCCGACATCCTAGAAAGAACTTGTGCGGACGCAGTAGGATACACGGTCTACCGTTGGCAACCCGGGATAAAAACTAACCATAGGGTGTATGGTGAAAACCATTCCTGCACCATACAGTGTACCAGCTACAATAAAGTGTATTGTAATGAAATGGTTCGCTATACTATACATTTACATTGGATTTTAATGTAACAATATATTATACTATTTTTCTTACGTTTGAACCATTCACTTTTCCGAAACATTATTTTTCCGTGAATTTTTAATTATTTCTGGTGTTCGATTTGAATAGATCGTATGTTTGCTGTGATTCCTATGCAGATTCGACCTATTCATATCGAACACCAGATTTATTCAGTTTAAGATTTTTTCCGTGCTTTGTTTTGTTGATGTTTGTGACTTTTTTGATGCAAAGGAAAGGAAAGAAAAAAAAGTGAATAAGTTGAAACATCAATTTAACCTTTTGGAATCGATTTTTTTCGCCGCTGTTGACGCAACCTCGCTGGTGTCGAACACGTTTGTTATGCTCGGTTTCATCGCCGGGGTCATATATGACCCCTCCGGCTCCAAAGGGTTAGTGCCAATAACATGTTTAAATCAGTGGTAAACCAGATGTCCTAAGAACTGCAGGTCCAAGCAGGGGTCCAAGAGATATGGCGGGCTCGAGGGCGGGCTAGGTGTGTAGAGTGCGATGAGAGAAATACGAATGCAATGTAGGCCAACCCGGAAAGATGCAGGTCAGATTACCGTAAATCAGTAGATGAGTTCAACACTTCAGCACTATTCTTTCTGTATTTGCATTTAGGGGAGTTTTCTCCTCTTCTCTCTTGTGAACTTGCCTTCGACCACAATCGAATCAAATGCGGTTGACAAACTTTATCTTTGACGTAGAGCCATCTTTAACATATGGACTGGACTGAACACTGAAATGACTTTTAATATGAGTTCATCTGCGAGTTCGCTTTTTAACCTAACTTATATTTGAATCGAACTTGACAGTTATCTCATGAGTTGTTATGTATTTCAAACTTTAGTCAAACTGGTGCCTCAATATTGCAATAACGGTTAAGCACGCTGTAATGATACTTATGTACCTCGTCACCCACTTCATGCAACTACATTAGTGGTCTAATAACACTTAGCGCGCTCGGCATAGTTCCATCATGCCGCTCAAAGTGTTGCCACAAATAATGCTTAGTTTGCGAAACCCGGTTATCTGGCTGGTGGGGAATGAGAGCCTAAGCTTCAACTGTTAATGCAATCAGAGACTACTCAGACTTAGACGTGGGCGATCCTATATATGAAGGGTTATCCAAAACGCTCTGGGAATTCCCAAAGCGCATTCTAATAAATCTAATAAGCCTAAGATGCCATTAACAGGAGGAAAATGGCAAGATAATATAACAATATATGGTTTATGTAATGTAAAACAATTCAACATAACAAAAGAGAACCATTCCAAAACCATTTGATTAAATGTATAACCAGTAGTGAAATTACAATTAAAAACAATTTATTTACGGTACATTTTATTGTTTGAAACCATTCATGTACCATACAATGTACGGTATATTTAAACCCACGTATCATTATTTTGAACAATTCATTAACAATAAAATGTATGGTTTTGCAAAAAAATATATACGGAAAAAAATATTTTTTTATATTGTTACGATACTTAACAACCTGTATAATATATTGTAAAAATCTTATTTACAATTCACGGTATGGTATCCTACATTACATCTTATTGTTTTTGTATTTTTATTTTTACAGTGGTGTCTATTGTAAAAATATGGTTCTAAATAGTACTGTTACAATATAACGTTCGGTTTTTCTACTGTATTTTTTATTCGGGAAGCGATTGCACTATCACTCCCCCCCGTTTCCCACATTTACCGGGAATCTGACGTAGCAGACACCATTCTTGCTTAAAAATAGAAAATCGCAAATACTCACAATCCGAAGACGTCTACTAGTTCCCGGCAGATATCTCATTGGTTCCTAATGTGAGTGTAGCTGGTCTGGCGACACTGGAAAAGCATCTACGGGCTGTCAATCAAACAACTTTATGTAAAATAATCACAGCGAACTTTCCAGATTGGTGAGCATGTTGGATCACATGAAGAGGTATGCTAGCCAAATAAACATCACGGATAGACAATGCGTTCTAAGCATTTTAGAAGGAAAGAGGTCAAACTGATAGGTCTAAGGGGCTGTTTATTAATTACATAAGGTAATTGTCAGGATTTTTCGACATCACCGAGTATGTACTCGGAAACGCAGTTGCACAAAAACTGGACATTTACATATCAAACGATACGAAGTTCCATAATCGGATTCACAGCTATCACATACAAATGCATCAGCTTGCTAAATATTCGCCATGTGATAGCTGAGTCGGCAGTGGCCAGACATGACTCCAAACTATTCCAATATTGTTTGTGCTGAGTGGCAGTGGCAGTCCAGGTATCAATATGAAGCTTAACTCAAAACTTCGATATCGGAATAGCTGGCTCAGGGCCAAGAAGTCATGCGATGTTGCAGTGCGAGCGAATTCATCAGCCATTTCATTTCCAGTGATGGATAACGATAATCGATAACTATCTTCGACCTAGAATTGGCCGAAGCAAGTGCTTTAATAGCAGCCTGGCTATCTGAACAGAAGTACATATATGACTTTGCCCATTACGTGCTGCTGAAGTGCTGATTGCATTCTGTACACAAGAGCAAAGATTTCGGTTTGAAAAACGATGCAGTGTCCACCAAGTGAATAAGAATGATGTAGCCTTAGCTCACGAGAGTGGACATTAAAAAAGGGAGCCATCAGTGTAACACACGATGCCGTCTGAAATACTTCTTTCCAGATATCCAGATGTCCATTCTTCCCGGGAAGGGAATTTCGAGGGAAATTTCCTATATGGAAGATTACAAGCAATTGTAAGATCACTTGGAGCAAGGACCACTTTATCCCAATTCACCAATAGTGGAAACAACAAAGTGTGTGTTGATCTGCGGTTCACAGGAGTTTCCTCAAGTAATCCGAGTACCGATAGCCGGTAAGTGCAAGAAAGTGCTTGTTGTTTAAGATTAATGTGTAGTGGGGCAACGTCAAAGAGAACTTCGAGCACTGCCGTGGGAGTTGAAGAGAACGCTCCAGACATCGCCATTTTAGGCACATCCTTTGGAGATGGCCTAACTTTGATTGGACCGTTCTCATTTCGCCCTTTTGCCACCACACAAGACATCCATAAGCCAATATTGGCCGAACCACAGTTGTGTAGATCCATTTGATATACTTGGGTTTTAGACCCCAAGTTGTACCAAAGGTTCGCCGGCATTGCCCGAAGGCCATACAATCTTTCTTGATTTTGAACTCAATGTGAGGTGTCCAGGAAAGCTTGGAATCAAGAATGACTCCAACGTACTTTACCTGTTCAGTCACATCGATTTCAGAATCAAAGAGACGCAAAGGTCGAACGCCATTACGGTTTCACCTTTCCGTAAAAAGAACAATAGATGTTTTACTCGGATTAATTGAAAGGCCATATTGGCGACACCAACCCTCAACTACCTGAAGGACGCTTTGCATCAGGTCGAAAAGGGGGTGGTACACATACCAACTAACAATGCTAGGTAGTCGTCGGCAAAACCATAAGTAGGAAAACCGCTATTATTGAGTTGCCTCAATAGCGTATCTGCTACGAGATTCCACAAAAGCGGTGATAAGACTCCCCCTTGGGGGCATCCACAAACACTCAATTTCCTAATCGCCGCTCGACGCAATGTCGAGAAGAGATGTTGGTTTTTGAGCATTTGGTGAATCCAATAGGAAATCATTGGAGATATACCATGACTCCGTGCGGCTTCCAATATGGCACCGAAAGGCACGTTGTCAAAAGCACCCTCGATATCTAAGAAAACACCCAAACAACATTGCTTTTGAGTGGATGCTTTCGTAAACAACCTTGTGTAAAAGAGTCACAGTGGACTTACCAGATTGGTAGGCATGTTGGTTCACATGAAGAGGCACGTTGGCCAGATGAACATCACGGACAATGCGTTCTAAGCATTTCAGAAGAAAAGAGGTCAAACTGATAGGTCTGAAACGTTTTGCTTCTTCATACGACGCACGACCCACTTTCGGAATAAACTTCCCAGTAATAGCCCGCCAGGATTAGGGAATATACCCTGTAGCAAAACTGCAAACAAGTATTTTTTTTCAAAACATGTTTGAAATGATCAAATCCCTTCTGAAGCAAAATAGGATAAATCCCATCTGCCCCAGGAGATTTGAAAGGAGCAAAGCTATTAAGTGCCCACTCAGTTATGACACTCCCAGCCGAAGCTAAAGAATCATAGCTACAAGAAAAGACATCAGGTTCATCCGAAGATGTAATATCCACACATCCGGGGAAATGTGTACTGAATAAACATTACAAAACTTTCTCATCAGAGGAAGTGAAATCACCATACGAAGTTCGTTCACTTGAAAATCCTTAGATTTTGCAAGGATCTTGTTCAATCGACTGGCTTCACTCAGACTGGAAACATTTGTACAAAGGTTTTTTCCAGCCGGATCGTTCAGCAGACCGAAGAGCTTTCTGGTAGGCCTTGCGAACCGACCTGCAAGGCTCCGATTCAGCCGAACGTCGTGTGTTCCAACTCTTTCTACATTGTTTTCTAAGCTTCGCTAGATCAGAGTTCCACCCAGGAATTCCTCTTGTGGTCTTCACAGACCGCAGAGGGCAAGCTTCTTCTAAAGCTTCCTTGATGAAGGCCGTTGTAGTATCAACGGCATCATCTAAATCACTTGGAGTATCAATTGATGGTGAGTATCCATGAAATTTGGTCAGCTCGTGACTAATTCTGCTAGAGCAAAGCGTTATGTCTAACACTTCCTCTCTATCAGATACCATGAAGGTTGGGCCAAAATAATCAAAGATCTGTACTACTTTTAAGTAATCCATCAAACTGGAGCCTCTCAAATTGATGTCTGAGCTGCCCCAGATTATATGGTGAGCATAAGCATCACTGCCAACAATTAGCGGAAGGCCTTTTGAAGTGCAGTATGCAATGACTTGCTTGAAAGCATCCGTAGGGGATGGTTCATCATGCGGTAAATAAACCGAACAATAAGCGTATTTCCTGTTGAGGTTTCCAACAGATACATCGATTGTGATAGCACATACATCTCTAGTAGTTAGCTCAGAGATGAATGTAGCAACGATTGCGTCGTTGACAAGCACACATGCTCGAGGCATGACACGTGAGCTTGCCATTTTATTTTTACTCAAAGTAGCAAACACCGGATTCACAAGGTTTCCTAGATAGAAATTCCCCTTACGAAAGTAAGGTTCTTGGACTAACGCCACTTGGCTGTACCATTTTGCATAAATCTACAAAGATTGATCGTTGCTGTTCTTTTGTGCTGAAGATTGATCTGAGCTATCCTAACCGTAGTAGGCTGACCAGATTTGTCCCGTTTAAATACGGGACGCTTGCTGAAAACTCATGAAAAATCGAATCAATCTCCAAAAACAAAACTGCATGTTGTAAATGATGCCATTTGAGCTGGAAAGATCGAAAATTTCAGCCATTAACATACATAATGTGCTAAAGGCGAGTGTTTGAAAAATGTGCTGTCCCGTTAAATACGGGACGGATGGTCAGCCTAAACCGTAGCCACTACCCAAATTAGGCAAGATTAAACTCTTAACAATCACAGCACAAAAAAGAACAGCAACAATAAAGCCAGATCGGTATCGATTTGAGTGCGCCAAAGGCGAGGATGCACAGAATACACTGTGTAAAACGCATAATGCGAAACCATATAGGTGAAAATCTAAACTAATTAATAACATCTTCATAATCCCGCCCTTATTCAGCCTCAAGTATAAGATTGAAGAAGGGCAGCTGATTGTTTCGGAGAAACACAAGGTCCACCGCGCTATTGCTCCGGTTAGCACAGTAAGGGCAAATACTGTGGAGGGTGCCCTGGTACTCCACAGGCTCCGTTTGCGATTAGGTTTTTATAAAACCCCCCTAACCATTCATTCCAAGGCACGGTAAGCGTAAAGCCGCATAACACCATGAATTAGGGGTCACCTGATTAGTGGACTCCTACCACTGGAACAGGCGGTCCGTAGTGCTATTCTTAGCCAGTTGAACTAACCGCTACCGACACTCCACAGCTATCTAGGCTGATCGGGAAAAGAAGTTAATATTGGACCAATATTATTGGTGATCAACTTCATACGGGCCCGAAAAGCCGGCAACTTGATGATCATCAATGTTGCCAAAGACAATACATTCGCCGAAACCTGGCAGAAAGCTAGTATTGTTGGAGTAAACAACAGAGGCACCGAAGTTACCATCAACGATGTTTTATATGTACCTGATCTGCGAGCAAATCTTACTTCCGTAAAGAAGCTGGTTGGTGCGGACATTAAGGATGTCTGGATGTTTCTTATGCGTATGGATCGGCGAATGTTTGCGAATCTGAAGAATCAGATGAAATCTAACTGGATTAAATACAGTCTTGACCCGATTTTAGCACACCCCGATTCTGTCTACCCCCGATTTTATCACTTTTTTTGATCCGATTTCATAGGTTACAGTGTAAAACAACTGCCCATAATAACAACATTTAAATGTAATTGCTTTCACTTCTTGTTTATCTTCTGAATCCTGAAATTACGACCCTAATGGGACTCTAAAGTCTGTATCTGCATAATCAGTACTTGAGTTAAGCAATTGAGGCTTTCTTTGCCTTTGAATTTTTTGCAGTTGTATCTTATGTAGCATAATGTGGTTCCAGAAAATCTGTTCAATGTGGGTCACAAAGGTCTGATAGTGATGGTGATGGCATATTTTAGCGCTAATTACATACCACTTTTACATTCTTGGGTATGCAAATAAATGTTGACTGTGGGATCCCCTTTAATGCTGTCCATTTCAGGACCCTTCTGATGGTTCCATAATTCCCTTCTCCCGAACGGACACACACTAGAATTTGTTCACTCTTACCGACTGCACTCAGCTCGGCTACTCCGGTTACTCTGAATGTCTCGCACTTTCCCGCTCGATCTGCACAGAATAACAACACTCTAAACATGACTTGCCAAGATGACCGGTAATTACTCAATCTATCAAGGTGTGTATTCATGCAAGGTACCACATTGACAAATGAAACAGACATTGGTTATACAAATAAGGAAGTAGAAAAAGCTGGAAGGTGGTATTATGATGTACTAGCAGGGTGCCTAGAAACCGTAAGAGTTCATCTCTTTATTATATTTCCCATTTCCAAATAAATCTCTGTGTAAATCATGAAGAACTTTATACATATGTGTTCTTAAGATAAAGAATTATCAAATACACCTCTGGAGATTCCCGGAAAAAAAAATCGAGTGGCAATCCGGAAATACCTCAGAAGGAATATCCGGGAAATCCCTGGACAAATTTACAAATAATCATAATGGAAAATACCTGAAGGATTCTATAGAATTCTTTGAAAGAATCTGGACTCTGGCAGAGTCAACCAAATCTCTCAATTACTAGAAGCCTAGTAATAAACATTGCAGGAACGCTAAAATAAAAACCCGAAAATATCCAGGATGAAACTTTGAGAAAATTTAGCAAAAAAAATCCATGAAACAATCCGAGAAGAAATATCCGAAGGATTCGGGAGATATTTCTTTATCAATGAAGGAAAATCTCTGAAGGAACAAAAGGAGTGATCGTTTGCAGGAACCTTGAGAAGCATACCGGATTCCCGAAAATATCCTTCGAGAAATCTCAGGAGATACACATGAAGGAATTTTTCTTGAAAGAATTCCTTGGAGAATATCGAATGTGATCTATGAAGGAGTCCTGAGAAAAAAAATATATTGGAGGTTTCTCGGGAAGAATCTTAGAAGAAATCATGGGGAGAATCCATGAAGGAATGCGAAAAGGAATACCTGCAGGATTGCTGAGGCAGAAGGAATGCTTAGAATAGTCTAGGTAATACCCGAGGAGAATTTCAGGGAATCCCAGGAGGAATCAATAAATGAATTTTGGAAAAAAATAAGTCTCTGATAGAATCCCTGCAGAACTCCCGCAGGAGTTTATGAAGAAGATTCTGCCTAAATGTACTACGGGGTATGACTGGGTTTACGTAAAACTTGGTATTTTTCGGCTTTCAGTCGAAAAGCGTTGGTTATTTTGATTTGATTGATTTGTCTTTACCTCAGAGACTTTCAGCCCTTGGCTGGTTCGTCTCTTGATTAGTGTTCGGATGGAAGGTCTAATGAAAATTTCCGTGAAGCGTTTTGTTGAAGTACGCTCAAAGCTGTCGAGAGAAGTATATTTAAGTATGACATTTTGCAGTTAGACATAATTAATACATACATTAATCTTCCAAATTACAATTGTGCATTATGATATGAATTCAGTAGACTTACTTTTGATCTGAAACCCGTAAATTCTTCTGGATTCGGTTACGAATAGTGAACGTTACTTCCTAGCGGCTAGCCTAATAACACAATGTATTTATATTAGTTTCTCAAAAGCAATTTCCTAGAGCACAATTTACTTTACTCATCAACCAAATGAACTGTTTAACAAATCTCCTTCACGTACAGCTATCAATTACAATATAGTGATTAAATTCAGCAGAAAATATCAATAATTATCAGGATAACCAATTTCTCATAATCTCACACGTGTATGACTTCCCGCATAACCACGAACTGTACTGGTACTGCTTACCATACTGTTCAGAACCATTTACTACAGTATCTCAACAGCTTCGTATAACATCCAAAGGAACAGTAAACCAACAGTACCGTAAACGGTTTCAACAGTTTGATAGATGGTTTTTGAGAAAATTACAATATGGGGAATAGGCGGTTAAGTTATGTTACAATAAAAAAATGCTCATTTTCTCGAACAAAATTTTTGCAATACTGTAAGCCATAGTGTTGACATACTATCCATTTTCAGCAAGGTTAACTGCATGTCAAACTGTTTTGAAATTGTCAAACCGTTCATTTGGGGAAAATTTTCGACGCTGAGGCAGACAGTTCATTAATTGTGAAATAAACTTCAATAAACAGTATACCTTATTGTTTGAATCTAGTATTATGACATAAATTTTCAATTAAGGCAATTTACTATTTTCTAGTAGCTACTTCCGCAAACAATTTCAATCGTAGAATTTGACACTACATAAAAAATACTTTTTTTTGCGGAAGCAGCTACTAGAAAAAAGCAAATTGCATCAAAAAAAGTATAATAATAACAAATAATTTTAATGAGTTTTGCATATATTGACTAAAACATCAGAGCAATATGGGGTACATTTGAAAGATACGTTTTCACTTGAAAAAGCACAAAATTTAATATTCAACAGGTGGCGTGGGACCACAATAGATGGCATAGAATGTTGATGACGACCTGGAGTAAGTTATCAGGCAGCGGTGCTGTCAAACTCAATGACCGACGGCATTTCCCACGCATATCGAAGAAACTGTCCTCAAACTATCGCAGAAGCAGCATGACCTTGGTTCACGTCCGATATTCAGCGGGATTGTACGTGTCCATCTGATCTTCGCACATTCACAGGTTCTTTGTAGTACTGGATTTGCAACATCCCGCTCAAACGAGCCTCATGCGCCACTCCCCGGCCTCCTGGTTCGATTTCCTTCGACACCTAAAACAAAACGAAACAAAGTTCAAAGATTTGAAACCGTTAAAACAAGAAAAAAATCTATTTACCTTCGCGATCTGCTCCAAGGTTCCATTTGTTCTGGTCAAGGTTCTGGTCTATTATTGATCAGTCTACACGTCCGTCCGCGTAGGAAATCATTTTGAACCGCCGGATCGTTATCGGATTGCCCTTGTGTTGCTTCCGTGGTGGCGTTGTGGAATTTGATGCTTTTTCATAATGCGGTTGCATCATCCATCGTCTTTCGTTGACTCACCTATCCAGATCGCTGGGGATTCGGGTGCTATCCAAGATGCAGCAGGAAATACCGTCACTTTTCAGTTCTACTTTTGGAGCCGGAACGCCGGAACTAAATAAACAAAACATGACTGCGGAGTTGTGATGAGAAATGAAAACACACAAAACTTATTTTGCTCACAACTACCATTACGCGATGCAACAGTTTGTCAAATTGTTAAACAGATGTAATGTATTGTAAAATGTACAAGTATTCGTGTGTTGTGCAAATATAGAAATCGACCATTTGGCAGAAGGTCATCATATATTGCCACAATTTCAAACAAATGCTCATCTCCATGTTGTTCAACAATGCTTTCATACTATAATATAATGTCAATATATGATGTAATTTGCACACACTGTTATTTATTGTGCTCAGTTTTGAGTTACATATTGTACAACACAAAAATAACTGTTTGTGATAACCTTACAGTATCATTTAGATGCAATCTATTGTTTGGAGTTTATGGCAAACTGTATTTTTCTATGCGGGTTTGCTTTTTAGCGATTACATAAAGATCAGCAAGTAATAACAGTGACTTTTCTTATGACAGTTGTATCATGACGTTTCAATCCCTACTCACACACATATTTGTCGATCCAACTGGGGATCACTCATTTCGATACCGTTCAGCCTCGGTAGTTCGAACAATTAGTTTAGATTATTGCCAACGTTTCGATCCTGTGGTTGGGATCTTCATCAGGGGTCGATGTGAATCATCTTGTTTGAGAATCGTGTTGATCACACGGTGGAATGTCGCTTCTGATTTTGCACCGCACTTGTTTCATTGGACCCTAGCACATCGATCGAAATGGTGGGTGGGTAAACAGTTCGAGTTACAACACTTGGCACTTTGGGAACACTTCTGTTCGTGCTGGCCAGGATGGAATTACATGAATAACTCTCTAGATGAATCCTGGGCAGAAATCCGTAGAGAAGCATTGGAAGGAATCGTAGGGGGAATTCCAGAGTGAATGCTTGGGAAACTTCCAAAAGGGATCCCTGGAGAAATCCCTGATGAATAGGCCTGTCCAGCTTTTCAAAAATGTTCTCTGATTCTCAAGTCCACCCCCATATTTTGATTGGCATCCTAAAAGAAGTAACTGGTCAAAATTTCAGCCAAATTCATTGAAATTAAGAGGTGCATCAAATCAATTTAGTGTTTTTCGACTATTTTTGAACTTCAAAAAATCATAACTACACTAAAACTTGTCAAAACTTAATTCTTCCGGCAGAAATTGAAAGCTATACTTGTTTGCTACAACTTCTCCGAGCGACGTGTGCCAATTAAATTGAAGGGAACATGTGTAATTATCATATTTGTAATCAGAAAAACCTTGAAAAGTTGACTTTTTGATAGATTTTGTTGAGGAACACCCTAATATACGTAATAAGTTTGATATTTTAAAACGGCATCATATTCTCCAATGTTTTTTGGTTATTTGCTTCTTAGACACCAATGCTGTAGGAGTTAAGTAAAAAATATTAAAATTCGTGAAAGCCAAATGTGGCCTAAAAACTAGCTTTTCGGGTGCAATCACGCTTTGGCGCGCAAAAAGTGGCATCGCGTCAGCACTGATATGATAGCCAACACCTGTCATCACGCTTGTTTGTTATCACCCATCATAGGGGGTAGCCAAGGTAAACTACAAGGAAGCAAAGCTACTACGTTCAGTACAATTTCGCGCCACAGCGTGATTGCCTCCAAAAAGCTAGTTTTTAGGCCACATTTGGCTTTCCCGAATTTTAATATTTTTTGCTTAACTCATACAGCATTGGTGTCAAAAAAGCAAATAATCAAAAAACATAGGAGAATATGATGCCGTTTTAAAATATCAAACTTATTACGTATATTAGGGTGTTCCAGAACAAAATCTATCAAAAAATCAACATTTTAAGGTTTTTCTGATCACAAATGTGATAATTACACATGTTTCCTTCAATTTTATTGGCACATGTTGTTCGGAGAAGTTGTAGCAAACAAGTATAGCTTTCAATTTCTGCCGAAAGAATTAAGTTTTGACATGTTTTAGTGTAGTTATGATTTTTTGAAGTTCAAATATAGTCGAAAAACACAAAATTAATTTGATGCACCTCTTAATTTCAATGAATTTGGCTGAAATTTTGACCAGTTACTTCTTTTAGGATGCCAATCAAAATATGGGGGTGGACTTGAGAATCAGAGAACATTTTTGAAAAGCTGGACAGGCCTACTGATGAATTCTTCGAAAGAATATGTAGTCATCTTTGAAAAAAAACGAGTTAAAACCCTGGATGAATACAACCAGAACTTTTGTTAGGAAAAATTACAAGAGAAATTTACTAAGGTTTCCTAAAAAAAACCCTGGTGAAATGCCAAGAATCATACCGGAAGGATTTAAGAGATTTAATTTATGAAAATTCCTGGAGAAAAAATGTGGAATTAAACTTGTAGGTATCCCTGTAGAAATTCCGGGAAAATCCTTGAAGATTCCGTTAAGAATCCCTAAAAAAGAATCTCGAAGGAGTCCCGAGATAACTTCGATAAAGGATCTGCTACCAAGGTGTAGAATTTTGCAATCAAGTATGCCTTGGTAGACCAAACTTCAAAGAAGTGAAAATTATTAGATTCATTCTTGTACCAGCTCTTGTTAGAAATAGACGTTATATACAGGGGATGGCCAAAATGTTTGGGATAGGCAACTTTTTTCTCCCTCGAAAAAATTCATAATTCTGTAACTTTTCATAGAGTGCATCAAAAAATCTCAAATTTTGACTGTTTGTCAACCTATTTTGTGTGCATCATTGGTACAAATTTGGAATCGATTGATTAATTTTTCGCGAAGTTAGAACCGTTCGCGTAAAACATTATTTTTTAGACAACTTTTTTTTAAACTCGGAAACCAGTGAACCGAATTGAATGATTTTAACGCTTATCAACAATATATTGATACTTAATACGACGTTATAAAATGTAATATTTTCTCACGGCGAATTAAGTTATATCGGGTTGAAATTTTTACCCATATAGAGGAAAATAAGTAAAATTTACAATACTACACCAAAATTATCGTAAAGAAATACATTCTTCATTTTAGGAAGTCGACAAACACTATCTTTTGAATGCTGGAGAGTAACAACTTAAATAGTATTATACGTTTTACAAATTCTCAGTACTAAAAGGAAAGCATACCATTTTTGCTGTTCTTGTTCCTTCTGCTGGTGCTGATACAGGCTGCTAATCCAATAATTGTGCAAGTCAAACTGTCGCTTTTTCAGCAATGATGGACCCTGCTTCGCTGCAGATAATCTTTTCCGTCTCTTGTTTAAATTCAATGGAAATCACTCGTCAAACATAAACACTCCACTGTTTTTGCACTTCACTGACCGGAGGTGATAGCCGTCCAACAGAGATATGGAATTGTGTAATTTCCTTCTAATCACTGATTTACCACAACCCCTCTGCTGCTGGCCGTCGTCCGTCGTCGGTATTCAATTTATTTCTTCTGACTGCTCAGCTCCCGACAATCTAGAGCTGTCAAAAAACTGCAAACCGGACTGCAGTAACTGGGAGAGGCAGGAAGATGCGGGCTTGCTACAGCAGGATGGACGGAGCGAAGGGGGCCTATTTTATCGCCTGCATATGGGAGGAAATATTGTCTTCCCCCTTTTCGCTGCTTCGTTTTATGTAATTATGAGATATCTGTTTCTCCGGAGCGCACTTCTCCTCGCTGGATAAACAAGCTACTTCCGTATTCCGAACAACGGCGTGAATGGGATTCGCTCCTGTCGAATGCCTTCACGAATCTTCTTCCCCAAACAAGCAAAAACCAACCACTTTGCTTCGCACTAATAGATTCTTTTCCAGCACATAAAATTCCACTAATGATGAATCGTCGTCACTGGCGGAACGCCATCCAACCCAGCACTGCTCTCTTTCTGCCGCGACACGACAATGTCGTCTCCCCCTGTATCGATGAACCTTCTGGCTGCGCTTCGCACAATCACTGCGTCTTCTCACTGAATCAGTCCAGCGAAATTGAATTGCTCCACATCATTCGAAGCGGGCCGTTCTCGGTTATATAACGCAATCTACTGCAATTGGGAACGCGCCGCGCACAGAACAAACACACTTTCGACCGACGGAAGAGCAATCGAAACGGAACAATTCGATTGATAAGCGAAAAAATCACTTTTCCACTCTGCAAAACTCATTCGCGATGGATTTGACTTCTTTTTTTTTGTCTCCGCCCGTCCGACAGAAAGTGCATGCGATACGTCATGCACTCGCGGGGATTTTCGTCAAAAACTGCATCGTTTTGACAGATGGCGTTGAAACTTAACGAAGCAGAGTGGTATAAACCGTTCACCGCCAAGTGGTATAAAATGGTAAGCCGAGGTGACACCTATCAAATGCACGGAGAAAAGATGAACAGAAAGTAAATAAATCAGTGGGGTGACACGGCTGTCAAACTCGGTACATCGCCGCTCCACCCAACATCATTTTTGGTACGGCGCGTTTTGGTACCCACTTTCTGGTCGGTTTACCCTAACTTGCTCCTGATTTTCGGGTGTGTGGCTCGTGTGTTGCTAGTGCTTATTTCAGAAATTATACATTTCAAACGAAATCGTTGTTTTTGATAATTGTTTCTCTTTCCTTATCACTTTGCACGATATTATATGTAGCAGTGAAGCAGTGTTGATGTTTCTAGCGCATGTTTTCCATGAATCAAGCAATCAAAACATAAACATTGGACGCCATGTTGAATTGAATGCTGGGTAGATGATTCTGGCCCTTCGTCATCCCCCTGAAATAAATATCATTGCATTTTTTCAGACAACACTAATTTTGTACAAAGGAAAGATTCAAATATTACGTCCATCATTTATCGGGATTTCTAGACCCTCTCCCCCCCCTTCTGTCTCGCAATTTTCCTATACCCAATTAGCCTCTACATGCTGTGAGATTTTGACTTTTACTGCGAGCACTGTGTTCAAAAGTTCTGTGAGAGTGAGCAGGACAGCACCAAAACAGGGCTCGCAGTAAAAGTCAAAGAACAAAAGAATTTTGCCAGCATACACAGGCCTAGGGGCAAGACACTGTGCAAACGCGAGCAACTCTGAGAATTTCTGAGTAACTCTTTTTAGCAATGATCGACGAAATTTGTCGAAAGACATCCCCAAAACTGCAATTTTCATTCAGCACATGCAACACTTTGCAGTTTGACATTGATGCCAGATCACACTTTGGCATAAATGGGAGAAATTCTGAGGAACTGTGAGGAATTCTGTGCAACACCTCGAACACAGATTTGCTCTCGTTTGATCTGTCCTGCCCCTAGACACAGGCTAATAGTGGTTTCTGCTTTTTAGTGGTGTTGCGTGTACGTACACGCTGCATTACACGAACACCACCTGAGTTACTGGTTGAAAATAGTAAACAAAGATCAGCAAAATCAAATGGGCATATTTTCAACCAGTAGATTTGCATTAGTGTTCGTGACACCGCGCTGCGAAACCACTATACACGTACTGTCACAATTCTCTAGATCCCCCCCCCTCCCCCCAATGGTAGACGTAATTTTCGAACGTTCCAAAGCGAGCGACCTTACACATTTTTGTGTTGGTTGAAGGATTCGTCATTGATATCATCATAATCATTGATATTTAAAAAGCAGTTTTCTCGTTCGAAACACAAATGTTCGTTGTGAAAATGTATTCACCGCGTTCCAGATGGAAAATGGAATGCAGTGAATACATTTTCATAACGAATATTTGTGTTGTGCACGAGAAAACTGCTTTCGAAATTTCAACGATGACGATAATATCAATGACGAATCCTTCAACCTTAATGCCTGAGAATCAAATCATCATCATCATCATCATCATCATCATCATCATCATCATCATCATCATCATCATCATCATCATCATCATCATCATCATCATCATCATCATCATCATCATCATCATCATCATCATCATCATCATCATCATCATCATCATCATCATCATCATCATCATCATCATCATCATCATCATCATCATCATCATCATCATCATCATCATCATCAT
>NC_085137.1:388297994-388429969 GCF_035046485.1 Aedes albopictus
ATCATCATCATCATCATCATCATCATCATCATCATCATCATCATCATCATCATCATCATCATCATCATCATCATCATCATCATCATCATCATCATCATCATCATCATCATCATCATCATCATCATCATCATCATCATCATCATCATCATCATCATCATCATCATCATCATCATCATCATCATCATCATCATCATCATCATCATCATCATCATCATCATCATCATCATCATCATCATCATCATCATCATCATCATCATCATCATCATCATCATCATCATCATTATTAAACTGATTCTAAAAGCAACTCCGCAGCTGGTTTTTGGGTTGGGAACAGCTTTAGCTGAAATATTTAATCGTAAATCAAATTCATCTCCTAATAGCGTCACATATCATTCTACTTACAATTTTTCAGTTTTTCTTCCTGTTTTCCTTTAGGCTAGTTTTCAATCCGTTCTCATAGTAACTCCGCAGCTGGTTTTTGGGTTGGGAACAGCTTTAGCTGAAATATTTAATCGTAAATCAAATTCATCTCCTAATAGCGTCACATATCATTCTACTTACAATTTTTCAGTTTTTCTTCCTGTTTTCCTTTAGGCTAGTTTTCAATCCGTTCTCATAGTAGGCTTTAGATCTTCACCAGTAGCTAAATTATAATACGGGAAATAAAGAAATTCTTCCGAATATTTGGTGTTTTCTATATGCACAATCTAGAATTCACTTCGCTAATTCAATATCAACTTAATCCTGCTTATCATCATCCCTGACGTCTACCATCACATCTGCAGTCACTGTCAAAGTTGAAGCATCCCTCGCACAGTACGTTCCATGCGACCCCTGTGGTGCTTTGTCACATGTATTCGCCGGGGGGTACTCGTCGTCACATCCCCCCGCCCGTAAAGCGCTCTCCTGGTCAGATTTACGTTCCTCAATGACGTCGAGTAGCGCAAGTTTTACCACCGGCCTACGAAATACTCCTTTAACAGTCTGCACCCACGCTTGACGTACACGTCCGTCTCTGCCGCAGACTAATACTCCTTTAACAGTCTGCACCCACGCTTGACGTACACGTCCGTCTCTGCCGCAGACTACACGTTCCACCTTTCCTCGCAGCCACTGACTCCTTATGGTTTCGTCCACGACTAGAACCAAATCTCCAACTTTTAGATCCCTCACCTCGTCGAACCATTTTGAGCGCCGGGATATGACCGGAAGATACTCCTTCAACCATCGTCTCCATATACCGTCCGCCAAATGCTGGGCCAGCTTCCATCCACTCCTCAATGTCGAACGGAAGTTCACAGATTCGACTGGCAACTGCTTTACCCCGCTTGAACTGCCGAGCAGAAAGTGATTAGGGGTTAAAGCCTCTTGTTCAGCAGACTCAAGCGGAATGTATGTCAGCGGACGGCAGTTGATCATGGCTTCTGTCTCGATTATCACCGTTTCTAGAACTTCGTCATCTGGCCGACGTTGAATCTCAAGAATAGTTCCGACCGCAACCTTAACGGAACGGACCATCCGTTCCCACACTCCTCCCATATGTGGGGCCCCGGGAGGGTTGAACATCCAACGTGTTTTGGAATTGGTGAATACGGTCGCCATATGATGATTTCGCTCCTCTATCTCGCGCTTAAGTTGATTGTCGGCTCCGTGAAAATTCGTCCCGTTATCCGAATATATCTCCGCCGGAGAACCCCTTCTAGAGACAAACCGACGAATTGCCATTACGCACGATTCAGTTGTCAAGTTATGCACCACTTCCAAGTGCACGGCTCGGATGGTTAAGCAGGTGAATAGTGCTATCCACCGCTTGCAATTGTTTCGTCCTACTCTCACCAATACTGGCCCGAAGTAGTCTATGCCCACGAAGGTAAAAGGGCGTACAAAGGGTGTTACCCGTGCTTCAGGCAAGGGTGCCATTGGTGGGGAACGAGGAACGGCACTGCGGATACGACACTCCATACATCCACGGGACACTTTTGCGATAAGCGAACGTAGCTTCGGAATCTCAAATTTTTGTCTCATTTCATTAACAATAGTCTCACGGTTGGCATGTCGGAAGCAGCGGTGAAACCAATCCGTAATGAGGAGACTGATTCGATGATCCCGAGGTAGAATGGTAGGGTACTTAGCTTCATCCGGTATCCAAGAAGCTGCACCAAGACGACTTCGTTTACGTAATATTCCGTTCTGGTCCATGAACGGCCACAGTTTATGTATGCTGCTTGATTTAGGAACGCCTACATGGAAATCCTCTGGTCTTCCACTGGTCTTCTGCAGCAATTGAATTTCTGTACCGTAGAACCCTCGTTGCGCCTGTTTCCATAAAAATTCTTCCGCGGTCTTCAACTCCCATTGTTTCAATGCACCACGCTCCAAGGTCTCGCCTCGTTGAGACCGTTGAATGTTCTTAACGAATCGGTGAACGTATGCCGTAGATCGAAGAAGTCGTTCCCATCTGCTGAAACGATCGACGTCCACGAGTTCATTCGCTGCAGGAAGATGCACATGGCACGAACGGAGTTCTTCTTCTGTAGTCAGAATAGGTTTACTTCTTTGGGGCCAGTTTTCTTCTGGCTGTTGAAGGAACTCCGGTCCGACGAACCATGGGTTGGCCGGATCAATTTGTGGTCCGGAGCCCCATTTAGTGGCAACATCCGCCACATTCAGTTTCGATGGAATCCATCTCCACTCTCCAACTTCCGTGCTCGAAAGTATTTCTCCAATCCGGAACCCCACATACTGATGATAGCGACGTTGTTCAGAGTGAAGCCAAGCTAGTACCGTCGCCGAATCAGTCCACAGGAATCGTTGTACTACAGGAAGACCGTGCATAGAAATTACACTGGTCAACAGGCGAGTTCCTAATACGGCAGCTTGGAGCTCCAAGCGCGGGATCGTTAACATTTTCAGTGGTGCCACCTTGGATTTTGCACCGACAAGTGCTACTAAGGGACCGCGACGAGATTCCACTCGGAAGTACGCTACGCTAGAATAGGCTGACTCACTAGCATCGACGAATACGTGCACCTGAAGTGACCGGTACACCTCCGCCTCCGCTGTGGGGAAGTAGTAGCGTGCTATCTGGATTGAGCTAAGTTGATGCAGAAGTTTGCTCCACTGGAGCCACCTATCGTATAGCCGCTCATTGATTTTGTCGTCCCAATGAGCCCCGGAAGCCCAAATATCCTGCATTAGGATCTTTCCGTGTATGAGATAGAACGCAATCAGTCCTAGGGGGTCAAAGAGGCTCATAACCACCCTCAGAACCTCTCTTTTCGTAGGAACGTGCCCCTCCCGAATGATGACCGCTAAGTCACTGCGCATTGTTAGGTCGTATGTAAAGCAGTCACTTGCAGGGGTCCATCTCATTCCAAGAACGGATTCAACACCTTCTGATTTGTCCAGGAATAGCGATTTGTCAGCATCTTCGGATTTTTCTCCAACTTCAACAGCTATTTGAGAGTCGTTTGATAGGAAATTGCGCAACTCAAACCCGCCTTCGTGATGTATCATCTTCACTTGCTTGCCAACCAAAACAGCCTCCGCGTGGGAATCAAAACTATCCAGATAGTCATCTACGTAGTGATAATGGTGTATCGCGTACGCAGCTCGCGGATATTCATCAGCAAACTCATCAGCATTCACATTTTTAACATATTGGGCTGAGCACGGAGAGCTGGTAGACCCAAAAGTTGCTACGTCCATTACAAATACTTTGGGATGGTGGTCAGGGTCATTTCTCCACAGAAACCTTTGGTATTGTCGGTCCTCTTTTCGAATTCGTATGCGATGAAACATCTCCTTGATGTCAGCTGTCAGCGCGTAGCGGTATTTCCGAAAATGGCAGAGTATGGATGGAAGCGAGGACAGCATATCGGGTCCCTTTAGAAGGGCGGAATTTAGGGAAACACCTTGAACTGACGCTCTTCCGTCCCACGTCAGTCGAATCTTTTTTGGTTTTTTGGGGTTTTTATGGACTCCCAGGGGCAAATACCATGTTTGATTTGGCTGCACAGCCGCCAACTCTGACTCGGAAGCGACATGAGCATATCCCTTTTCGAGATACTGCTGTATTTGAAGACGAACGTTGTCGTACGTCGTTGGATCCTTGCTGAGCTTGCTTTCTAATGCACGAAGCCGTCGGGAAGCCATGCCGCGGCTGTCAGGAAACTGCACATTCTCGGTCTTCCATAGGAGGCCCGTCTCGAAACCAGTTGGAACTCTGCGAGTAGTCCTCTCTAATATCATGCGAGCTCTTTTATCTTCGTCAGACTCCAGAACTTTTTGGGGACTTGTAACGCCAGAATTTTCCAGGGTGAAAAAATCACGTACGATCTCACTCAATTCTCGATCCGGATCGGTCCATCCTCCAAAGTGAAACCCACAAATTACTGACGACGTTGGTGCCTGTGAACATCCATAGATACTCCACCCAAGGCGGCTTTTTGCCGCGATAGGATCCTTCCATCCTCCTTCTCTAACTTTCAGTGGCACCGTGAGTTTCAAATTGTCAAGACCAATGAGGATCTTTGGGGCGACGTTCATATAATCCTGCAACGGCAAACCTTTTAGGTACGGGTACCTCAAAGCCAAGTTCCCATAACACATTGACTGCGATGGTAGCAAAAGTCCTCCTACAGTCCGAACATCCGTTAGTTTGAATCGTCGAATCGATCCTGCTCCGGAAACTTCCATACAAACTCGCTGGGATTTAGACTCGTTCCTCTTTATGTCTCCAGTCCATTGAAGACTCAATGGTTCTGTGGGACCATCAATTCCCAGCTGCTTAGCGATGACGTCTTCTAGAAGGGTAAGCTGGGAACCTTCGTCAACGAATGCGAACACGTGAACTTCGCACCCGTTCCCATATAAAGTGACCGGCATGATTCTGAAGAGTGGTCCTGCCGTCGGCTGCAGCTCTCCTAAATGGTTATTCAAAACGGCCACATTTGACGGTCCACTATTAGGGTGCAACAATGTATGATGTCTCATTCTGCAATCTTCAAATTCGCATCCTTTCCATGTTTTGCATGGCCATCGTCCGTGTTGATTTAAGCACGTCCTACAAAGTCCATTCTGCTGTACTATTTTGTACCTTTCATCGATCCCCATTTGTTTGAACGTGGAGCAGTCCCAAATCCTGTGTCCTTCCACGGAGCAGACCACGCAACATTTCTTCGACGTCCGTTCGGTTGAGGCTTGTGATTCAGAATGGGCATGTAGAAACGCTCGTTCCTTTGGCTTCGTCTGGTTCGTCTGTTTGCTGGATTTTTCGGAGAAAACATCATCCGCTACCTCATAGGCCAGCTCCACCATCGTGGACATAAACTTTCCAAATGCAGTTAGATTTGGCTCGTGCAGTGAGCTCTTATACGCGGCCCATTTTAAACGGTAGTCCACGGGAAGCTTGGTAACTAGGTCGTGAAGCAACGACGGATTATTCAAATGGGAAACTTGTCCAACATTCCGTAAGTGCTCGACCAGGCTGTCAACTGCTAATCCAAATTCGATGATGCTGTTTAGATCGTTTGCCCTGGGGGGTGGCAATTGGCGAATGCGACCTGTCATCACACGTATCAGCGTTCCAGGACGCCCATACCGCATCTCCAAGGTCCGGATGACGTGGGGAACGCTGCTAGGGCATAGCAACTTGCTTCGTACTGTTTCTAATGCCTCGCCCTTCAAACAGCGCTGCAATCTGATGAGATTCTCATCATTCGAGAAACCACAGGTAGTGGTCGAACGCTGAAAGTTGCTGTACCATAATGGCCACTCTTCTGGACTGCCCGAAAACGGCGAGAGGTCTTTGCCCATGACCTGGCGTGCTGCAAGTTGTCGATTCGTTGGCCCATCATACTCCTCCGCTGGTAGACAACCACCTCCGTGTGATTTTGAAGCGTTGGATTCGGTTTCGAACACGTCCTCTACACGATCGTTTCTGGGTTGACCTTGCGAACGATATTCTCGTTGCGTCCGAATATTGGAGGCATCAACTCTGGAATCTTTGACCGGAACATCGATACCGCTTCTATCAAGATTCAAATCGGCCAGCTGCTGTCTTAAACCTGGTTCGATCCCAGAATGATGGGGTTGATGTAACGTTTTTATCGGAATCTTGTTGTGTGCAATATCGGCATCGGGAAGAAGTTCGTTGTTTCTTTGACGAGACGGTGGGCGCACCTCTGGAGCTGCTTGTGATTCCCGCTCGCACATTGCACCTGGAACGATGGCTGACGTGGACGGTTTAACTATCCCCTGCGACTGCCGGTCTGAATTCTCCAGCCACTCCACTACGCGTTTCCTCGAGTCCGCAACGCTTGACATTTCGCTCGTACGACTACTGCCACACTGCGATATCTGTCGTACCAGCTTGGCCTTATCTTCCAGCGATTGTCTTTTGATAGCCATCTGTTGCTTCCGATACGCCAGTTCTTCAGACATCTTTCGCTCCAAAAATTCCCTCTCGTCAGCAAGCTTCCTGGCTTCGAATGCCCTCTCCTTCTCCTTCAGTTCTTGCTCGTGCTTCAGTTGCAAATCCTTGATCTCCTTCTCCGCTGCTAATACTTCTTCCTGAATACGCTGTTGTTCTTCTAAAACCTGCATTTCCATCGCCAACCGCGCACGCACACTTGATGTAACACTTTTATCGCCAATCGTCTTCTTCGTCCTTCTGGACGTCTTACTCCCAGCCGTTGACTTACCAGATCTTTTGGTGTCCTTTTCAGGCACCGCCAGCTTGGAATTCCCATTCGATGCTACTTCACCTGTCTTGGATTGGATAGCCAGAACGTCTTTGGTTTGCTCCTTAACATGGCCATATTCACCTTTCATCAGGGGTTCGCAGGTCGAACAGTACCACTCCCGATTCTTGACTTCGGCATTCACTTTCGCGCATGAATAATGGTACCAAATCTGGCACGAATCACACGCGACCATATCATCAAATGAATCCGGTCGATCACAAGCGGTACAGCTCCTATGGGCCTGGGAATCGTCCCCTACTTTTGCCATTGTTCCGAGACACACCGGTATGAAAAATTCTAAAGGATATTAAACTGATTCTAAAAGCAACTCCGCAGCTGGTTTTTGGGTTGGGAACAGCTTTAGCTGAAATATTTAATCGTAAATCAAATTCATCTCCTAATAGCGTCACATATCATTCTACTTACAATTTTTCAGTTTTTCTTCCTGTTTTCCTTTAGGCTAGTTTTCAATCCGTTCTCATAGTAGGCTTTAGATCTTCACCAGTAGCTAAATTATAATACGGGAAATAAAGAAATTCTTCCGAATATTTGGTGTTTTCTATATGCACAATCTAGAATTCACTTCGCTAATTCAATATCAACTTAATCCTGCTTATCATCATCCCTGACGTCTACCATCACATCTGCAGTCACTGTCAAAGTTGAAGCATCCCTCGCACAGTACGTTCCATGCGACCCCTGTGGTGCTTTGTCACATGTATTCGCCGGGGGGTACTCGTCGTCACAATCATCATCATCATCATCATCATCATCATCATCATCATCATCATCATCATCATCATCATCATCATCATCATCATCATCATCATCATCATCATCATCATCATCATCATCATCATCATCATCATCATCATCATCATCATCATCATCATCATCATCATCATCATCATCATCATCATCATCATCATCATCATCATCATCATCATCATCATCATCATCATCATCATCATCATCATCATCATCATCATCATCATCATCATCATCATCATCATCATCATCATCATCATCATCATCATCATCATCATCATCATCATCATCATCATCATCATCATCATCATCATCATCATCATCATCATCATCATCATCATCATCATCATCATCATCATCATCATCATCATCATCATCATCATCATCATCATCATCATCATCATCATCATCATCATCATCATCATCATCATCATCATCATCATCATCATCATCATCATCATCATCATCATCATCATCATCATCATCATCATCATCATCATCATCATCATCATCATCATCATCATCATCATCATCATCATCATCATCATCATCATCATCATCATCATCATCATCATCATCATCATCATCATCATCATCATCATCATCATCATCATCATCATCATCATCATCATCATCATCATCATCATCATCATCATCATCATCATCATCTATACCCCAAAGAAAAATAAAATTTTAGAGGACGAATGACGCTGCTGTATTTGGGTTCACATTACCCATATTTGAGTATACACTATATTTTTAAATTTACCATGGCACAACGTGATCATTAACCAACAAACGCTTCTTGTATCCGTTTGGTTTTCTCCCATATCAACCGCTTCGATAGCCGAGTGGTAGCGTGCGAGCTTGGTGATTTCAAGGTTCTTGGTTCGAATCCAGTTGCCAACAGAAACTTTTTTTAATTGTAAATTGGGTCCATGGTAAAATTAAAAATATTATTCTGTTTGAAATGAAACGAAAATCAGTCTGCACAAATTTAGCGGCGTTGTGTATTTAAATTGACCATCAGAATAGTACTTTCAACCTGAGTCTCTCGGACTGACTCAATATGCTCTCTCAGCGGGAGCCAAACATTGAAGATGGAGGTTATGTTAAACCTTGTTGAACCTGTGTGATTGATTGAAGAGTATTGTTATCTAGGTGCTGCGGATGTAATCAAAATTGTTGTCACGATATCTCTATTTGCCGCTGTCAAGCCGTTGGAAAGCGAGGAGAAGGATAAACATTGTTTTGAGCCTATTTTAGCTAATTTTGTAACAACTATTCATCAAAATTTCCATCGCGAATGGAAAATAATAAACTTTGAACACCGGAACAAAATTGGAATAATGGTGGATTGATCATGTTTACCATTTCCGAACAGCGTCGCGACGGCGTGTTTGACAACCGAGCTGAGAGGGGTGGTTGCAAGAAAATTGAACGCTCGTGAGTGTTTACAAGCTGTGTGCCGGGAGTGTGTAGGTGTGTGTTGGCTAGCTTGAAAAATAAAACCGTTTTTATTCGCAGTACTCAGCTTTCAACCGCAAGCCGTCTTTCAGTGTAGTTTTCATGTTGCCTGGTTTACATGGAGCAAGTGACCTGATTCAAGTCAATGGAAAATGCCCAATTGAACGCAAATTGAACGTGTAAACACCACCTTTCATCTCAGTTGAGCAACTGATGCTTGACTTGTACGAGAGTTGAACATGTTGAACTATTTCGTTCCAGTCAAACGAAATCATCTCACTGAACCCGCGGCTCCCCAAGTAACCACGGTGCTGAAGCCTTATTGCATGCAGATATAAGGTGTATTTAGTGCAATCATTACTTTACATGCAAACTTAAGGTTGATTTAAAGTGGAAGTGGGCAATTATAGAATCAAATTAAGATTATACTGGTATAATCTTGAAGCAGTCGCATAATTGCCCATTTCCACTTTAAATCAACTTTAAGTACCATGTAAAGTAATGATTGCTCTAAGTACACCGTATATCAGCATGCAATAAGGCTTCAGCATCGTGGTTACTTGGGGTGATTTGGATTCAAGTCATCTGTCAAATGAGCTGAATTCAATTCAGTTTTCTTACGCATCGCACGAATTGAACAATGTAAACACTTAGCTTGCTTCAACTGAGATGCGTTCAAGAGCAATCAAGTGGCCGTGGCCGTTCGAGTCGGTTGCTGAGCCGACACATGATTCATTTCGAATGAATATTTTTTAGAAGTTTGCAAGTGAAATGCTCGATTCAGTTGAACAATGAAAATGTGTGTGGTATTTACGCATATTTGAGTAGAACTTGGAGTAGGTACACTTTTTGGAAAATAAATATTAGGTAAATCACAGACAAAGAGACGTATTACATGGAACAAAGTGCGATTAAAATCATCATCACAAAAGTATAATCACAGATAACAGACGTTTATGCTTCTATTGGCAATGTGTGTAAAAATGCTCAACAGCCATTTTGTATGTAACGAGCAGCTGAAACTCATATGGCAATCATTTAGAGATGGCGCAGTGATCGATAGTCAGTGATCGCTTTCAAGATTGCATGCACTATGCAATTTAACATTCAAGATTGTTTTCGATCTTGAATGAAACTGGAACTTTGAACTATTCTTGCATTCAAGTTAGATGTAATGTCGCAATAAGTTGAGTAGATGGCGGTTGTGAGCCAACGTATATTGTCGGGCCGCCACCAAACCGGACTTCGCACAATCAAGTCGCGACGCGACCCAACTCGCGACGTTTTTTAATCATGTCAAATGTAGTGCGCATCCTTCCCGTTGTTGTCAGCAACACAGCGCACTAGATGCGAAACAGTTGCGACACTTGTGGACCAAGAAAATGGCAATTTTTGATTGAATGTTGGTCTTGATTCCAACCGGATAGACAATATCGTTTTGAACATTTACACAGGATTCTGCGAAAAATTTGTACTAGCATAAACATCTGCTATCTGTGGTATAATCGCTTAATGCTATTTACGCTGTGTTTCGCAAACTTGTTCGCAAACGCACTGAGTAGATGGCGGTAGTACGCAAACTCGTACGCAAACGTCAAACAGGAGCATAAACGATGCGAGCGCCATGAGCGAGAGATTTACGAACTACAGAATATTTTAATAATCCGTTGAAAAGAGAAACAATGGGAAGTGGGTAGAGTAAAGACCACAGACAAACAGACGTAACACTCTTCAAAACGGCTTGGCACATGCATTTAACGATCAATTCAAATTTCATTTGATTTGTGCGATGGTTCCACCAGAAACACTACACGGTAAGAAAGAAAAATGCTAAAATGCATAAAATATTTACTAAAACCATATCGATCTGTCCACCCATTGGAATGCATATTTTAAGTTTATTTAATCAATGCATATATTTCGTTTTTGCATTGGGATGCATATATCGGCTTTATTCTTCTAGAATGCATATTCGATTTTGTTTTTGTTTTTTTTTTTTTATTCTTCGCAACTATAGCAAGAAAGCAATTACATACACATTTGGCTAAATTTAAACTTTATTTCCATTGTAAAATACAATTATTTCAAAACTCAACAATAACAACTAATGATACGCATGATCCATGTGATGCACCAGCAGTTCCTAGCAAGGCTCCCAAGTGCTCCTGAGGTTCCTCCACCGTTCGAAGTTTTCCGGTTGCAGTAATTTCATGTTTTCGTTGATGATAAAATCTGTTATGGAAAGAAAAATATTGTAATTGATTGCTTCAATCAAATATCCAGCTTTTACTTGCCTCAATTAGAAAATTCGCGGAATCCTGGCGAGGTTCCAAGTTGTTCCCGAAGTTCCTCCACTGCTTCGAGTTATCCGGATCCGTTCAGACAGGCATTGGATCTTTTCGGAGATGGCAAAATCTGGTATAGAAAGAAAAATATTGGATTTTATTTACTACCAAACAAATATAAAGATTTAACTTACCGAAATTAGGAAAATCCAGCAAAATATCCTCGGACGACAAAAATCCATTAAGAAGCAATGGCGGTTGGCAACTGAAATATTTTCATAAGTCCTTAGAATAATAACAATGCTCCGATATGCATGGAAACTAATAAATTTCAGATATCCTTTGGAGTGTATAACATAAATGAACGTAATGCATACATTTCACACATGTCAATGTTTAAATCTACGAAATGAATAATTATTATTAAGAAATAAGCTAAAAAGTATATTGATATTTATCCGTGTAGTGTTCGATTGGTTTGACGTTTACCAGTGTTCACGTTGCTGAATGATGCAAACGAAAATTACAGGCAATTTGTGTAGTAGTGTGTGTGTCCGCAAAACGTCGAATCGAAATCCATCATGGCCAAAAGTGTCGCGCGTCGTTCTACCAACAAGTGGCAGTGCTCATGAAAATGACATCGGGCAAAAGTTTCCGATGAATTTCCTCTAAGGGTGTGAACCATTTCGCTTGTTCGTTTAACTTTTAGTTAAAATTTGACACTTGGATAGTTATTTGCCATCGAAAAGTTGAAAAATAACCACGACGGTGGCCCATTTGAAATTTGACAGAGTAGTTATTTGGAACAAAATACAGTACGCAGCCAAATCATTGCGAACAAAAAATAACTATCGAACTGTCAAGACTAACCCTGCTCGCGAGTAGGGTTATTTTCAAAATAACTATCGAAGTGTCAAATTTTAACTAAAAGTTAAACGAACAAGCGAAACGGTTCACAGCCTAAGAGTTACGGCTGTTTGTCTGTGGGTAAAACTAATAGTCTATTTTACGAAACGACAACAGTGTTGATATTGATATTAACACTCACGGGCTTGGGCGCAACCTCCTGTCAAATTTTCATTCATGAAATGAGCGATCAGCTGATCCGAAACGTCTCGTAAAATGGCTCATTCTTTGCGTGCAGGAGGCTGACTTCCACTTAAACAAAATATGTTTAAATTTGATATAATCTTTTTTGTTCAGTGTTACTTGCAGTGTCGTCGAGACTGAACAAGTTTTGACAGCAAGTCGCGAACCGTTTTTTGAATGTCGAAGACGCACCGACGATCTCCGAAGCGAAGCACGATCTCTCTTCGGCGGGCGAGCGTCGCGACGGTTGATGAAGCCGTAAGCAGCACAAAATATTGACAATTTTGAAAAGTTTTAATAGAAGATGCCAAGGTGTGTCGAGCGATGCAAACAGGACGGTCATTAATAATCAACTACACTCCAAAATTCTTCGCATAATAGGCCGTCCGCAATGCTGTTTTATTTTGTATGGTGAGTTTTAAAAATTTTAAAACTCGCCATACAAAATAAAACAGCATTGCGAACGGTCTAACACCCCAATCACAGGTACTAGAAGAGCCTGCTTCCGAGATCTGACTGTGCGTTCTTTGGAGGCTTCATTTAAATATAGCGCATTTCAGGCCAAACATTTCAATAGGTCCTATCTGCATTTGAGAGGCTCTCTTTGTTTACTTTCTCTTTCAATTATTGCAATGTAATGGTACACTTTTCAACTATTATTGTAGTACATATTAAAAGACGATTATTTTGACCATCGTTCAATGCAAGGAGACAATCAAAATACAAATAAACAGCTGAGATATTAACGAAAGAGAGGGAAACCAAAGAGAGCCTCTCTTCTGCAGATAGGACCTTTAGACATGTTTGGCCTGATTTAGTTCACCACTGGACTATCGCACTAGTTTTCAGGAGTGCGAAAACGCTAATAAAAGTGCGCGATTGCATTAAATAAATCAACTCGGTGTCTTCAGAGCACTTGTTCACCATAGATTGAAGAAATAGTGCGCCGAAGACATCAACCTGATTTGATGCAATCGCGCACTTTTATTTACGTTTTCGCACTTATGAAGTGGCAGTTCGCAGTCCAGTGGTGAACTAAATGCGGTATATTTTATGCCGACGGGCAGTTTAATCTTGTATTGATTAAAGTGCGTTTGCGTCGTTTGGGAACCGCTAACCGCCCAGCCAACGCGACGCCAGCCTGCACAGTGTTTCGTTCAGTCAGTTCGACGCGACGACGCCCGCCAGCTCAGTCCCACTGCGAGTGCCGATCGGTTCGGTTGTGTTCTGGTGCGGTAAATGACTTCGCGGTTCTCCTTTGCGCCGTGTTGGTTGGTGGGTTGATTAGTGTATTTTCCTTTTGCTGCTGCATTTTTGCACCTCCCCCTGACCCATCCGCTTGTATAGTGTCCGAGTCCGAGTCTGTCAAGTTCAAGAGTCAGTGCGTTTTATCCGTGCGGATTTCCCAGCCAAAGAGGGGGAAAACTATTTAAAAACCACAAGTATTTCGGGTGCTCTTGTCGCGGTTTCAGGTGCAAGTGGCGGAAACGATTTTTCACTGTTGTGCAAAACAATATTGCACACCACCGCAGAAAATCTTGAAGTGTTGAGAAAAGTGCAGCCAAGTGGGATACATAGATCCGTGGGTGAAGAAGTGCCGTGCCGACCAGAAGAAGAAAGCAAAAACCTCGGTGTAACCGAGAGGAGAAAGGAGGAAAGGATTGCAGAGCAGATTCTGCTGCTGCTGCTGCTGTCACTACTGCTGTGCGTTGGCCGGGGACGGGTAGGTGTTTTCCTAGCGCTGAGCGTTGAGTTTGATAAATAAAATTAAGTTGAAAAGTGAACGCCCGAGTGATGCAAGATTTGCAAATTAGAGACTGCTTTCATTGACAGCTCTATCGTGGGGAGCCGCTGCGGATGAAAATAGGAGTAGGTACATACAGTAGCAAGCGCTCGAGCTCTGGGTTACGTGCCTTCAGAAGGGTTTGTTTTAATACAGTATGAGACAGAAAAAAAAGCTTATAAAACTTAATCGGTACCTTATTGACAGTCATGCGATCTTAGTTTTTACACAGACTGTGGAATTCGCTTACAGTTTACCATCATCTGTTAACCATATTATTAATTGAGAATTAATCGACAATTTTCATATTTTGACATGATTTAATCAGTTAATCTTATTTAATCACTTTCATGTTTATCAATTCGTAACTTTCTAATTCTATATATTCCATTATTTTACTTGTTAACATTAAGGCCTTCACTTGCGAAAGTTCTTTGATGATCTAGAAAATTTTTGGAAAGTAGTTCTCTACAGAACCATGCTTCATGGACCTATAGAATGTTACACCGTATCAGTAATGTAACAATAATCTATTGATTTTGCTTATAGATCTTAAGGTCTTTAATCGCAGAAGTTCTTGGATGCACTATATTATATAACTTCTCTGCCGAACTATGCTCCATGAACCTAGGGGCAGCAGGGACTAAAGTCCTGGGGCCTGACGCATCCCCCCGCTTGCGAGTCAGCCGCGTAGTCGCCGGCTAAGAATAGGACTACTAACCCCAATTCAAGGTGTCAAGCGACCCGTGCTGAGGAATGAGTGATCGAGGGGGTGAAAAAGATGCTCGATCTTTAACGGAGCCTGTGGGGTACCTGGGCACCCCCCACAGTAAGCTGTCCCTTACCGCGTTAATGCAGGGCTCTGGCGTGGTGAACATTCTTTCCCGTGCTACTCGTGGGATTTAATCATGAAGTCAAATAAAAATCAGAATCTAGGTGGAAATAGTGGTGGGATCAACCCCTTCGCAAGAAGCGGGTTGATGAGATCTCCGACAAGGAGAAGTGAGGAGATAGGCGCTGGGAGTTGCGTACGCAGCTCAAGCGTGGGTGCTCCAGTCCACTTCCCGGCAAGCCAGCCGGTGGAGGTTATGGACGGAGCGTGGTTGTTGAGAACCGTCAACCGAGGATCCAAAGGACGGTCCGCAATAGAGGTGGCTGAGCAGCAGCTTGGCAAAATCATCGACTTTGCGTCCACTAAGTCGAACATAAGCAAGGACCTGAAAACGGCCTTGCTTCGACTTAGGGCGTCGATCGACGATGCCAAGCAGGAGCACGCGGCACATCGCGTTGCTGACTGCTGCAGCAGCGGAGCCTGCAAATGAGAAAGTGCCGAAGTTTACCCAAACGGAGGCCTTCTCCTTCGCAGGAAGTCCGAATAAGGCGGAAGCGACTGCTCGCGACAAACGGGGCAAGCAATCGCAGAAGCGGGCGAGGCAACCGTCAGGCGAGGAGCTGTCTGGCGGTGCCCGCAAGGCCAGGCGAATCATTACCCCGAAAGTCGGTAATAATGCCGGAAGGTCGGACCCCAGCCAGGGTTCCCGGAAAGTTGGGAAGGGTGGGCCTGAAAAGGCTGGCCCGTCCCGGAACGATGGGAACAAGGGGTTGCGACCGCTAGTGGGCCCTCAACAGCCACAGAGTAGGGCGATCCATGGGGAGGACCCCCCTTGGACGAAGGTAGAGCGGAAGAGGAAGAAGAAGGCGAATCCGCAGGTAGTAGCGCAGGACGCCAAGCCAAGGCGTAGGAGGGCAGGTGCCAAGCGCGAGAAAGGCGACGCTATCGTCATCAAGACGGAACAGTCCAAGTACTCGGACGTCTTGAAGATGATGCGAAGCGAAGCCAAGCTTGAGGGTCTTGGAGCCGACGTACGCAGTATTAGACGTACTCGTACGGGCGAGATGATCCTGGAGCTGAAGCGCCAGAAGGAGCACAAGGGCGCCGCCTATAAGAGGCTGGCAGAAGAGGTCCTTGGTGAGGGTGTGCAGGTGAGGGCTCTGACACATGAGGCGACAATGAAGGTCAAGGACATCGATGAGATCACCGAAGTGGAAGAGCTCGTCACGGCACTGCGGCAACAGTGCGATGTGCAGGTGGCCGCCGCAGCCGTTAAGCTACGGAAAGGGCCAGCGGGGACACAGATAGCTTTGGTTCAGCTACCTGTGGCGGACGTCAAAAAGTCCGTTAAAGTAGGGAGCATAAAGGTGGGTTGGTGTGTATGTCACCTGACATTCCACGAGCCACCAGAGGTTTGCTTCAGGTGTCTGGAACCAGGACACAAGTCGTGGGACTGCAAAGGCCCCGACAGGCGCAAACTGTGCAGGCGATGCGGCGCTGAAGGTCATAAGGCCCAAAGCTGCACGAGTCCGCCCATCTGCATGATCTGTACCGGGAAATCCTCGAACAACAGACATCCGATGGGTGGCCCAAGGTGCCCGGCCTTCAAGAAAGCCGCAGTGAACAACAAATCACAGTGCAGGTAACGCAGCTGAACCTGAACCACTGTGATGCGGCTCAGCAACTGCTTTGTCAGGCAGTTTCTGAGTGGGAGACGGATATAGCCATCATATCGGACCCATACCGAGTACCCGCCGGCAACGGCAACTGGGTCGCGGATGGGACCAGAAAAATGGCGGCGATATGGACGACGGGTAAATACCCCGTTCAGGAGTTGGTGTCTACTACCTGTGAGGGCTTCGTGGTCGCCAAAGTAAACGGGGTCTTCTTCTGTAGCTGTTATGCGCCTCCGCGGTGGCCGATCGAGCAGTTCACGCAAATGCTGGACCGCTTAACGACCGTGCTAACAGGGCGAAGGCCGGTGGTAATAGCGGGCGACTTTAATGCCTGGGCCGTGGAATGGGGAAGCCGTTTCACGAACCAGCGGGGTCAGATCCTGCTAGAAACACTGGCCATCTTAGATGTCGACTTGGCTAACGTCGGTACCAAGAGTACCTTTAGTCGAAACGGAGCGGAGTCAATTATTGACGTGACCTTTTGTAGTCCTGGCCTAACAAGTAGTTCGAACTGGAGAGTAGATGATGGCTACACTCACAGCGACCACCTGGCGGTTCGCTACAGTATCGACTACAATAACAGCAGACAGCGGATAGAAGAAGAGGCGGCTAGGCCAAGGCCAAGCCCTCGCAGGTGGAAGACATCATACTTCGACGAAGGGGTATTTAGGGAGGCGCTCCGCCGTGAGCGAAACTTAATCGGTTTAGACGGCGACGAGCTGGTAGCGGTGCTCTCACGTGCGTGTGATGCGACCATGCCTAGGCGAGTCCACCCTAGAAATGGGAGGCCACCGGCTTACTGGTGGACCGACGCGATTGCGGACCTGCGCCGCGCCTGCCTACGGGCTAGGCGGCGGATGCAGCGAGCACGATCAGAGGAAGAGCGAAACGAACGGCGGGTGGTGTTCGCCGCTGCAAAAGCCGCGCTTAAGACCGAGATAAGAGCAAGCAAAAAGGCCTGCTTTGAGGGTCTCTGTCAGAGTGCCAATACGAACCCGTGGGGTGACGCCTACAGGATCGTTATGGCCAAGACGAGAGGTGTGATGGCTCCTACAGAGCAATCTCCAGAGATGTTGGAGGGGATCATTGGAGGACTTTTTCCGCGTCATGATCCTAGTCCTTGGCCTCCTTTCGTAGGACAGCCGGGGGCTGGGGCTGGCGATGAGGAGAGGGTCACCGATGTGGAACTTGCGGGGATAGCTAAGTCCCTTAGCGTAGGTAAGGCCCCAGGTCCGGACGGAGTTCCGAACCTAGCCTTAAAAGTAGCTATTGCAGAGGCTCCCGAGATGTTCAGGTCTGCTATGCAGAAATGCCTGGACGAGGGAGTTTTCCCAGAAGCTTGGAAGAGGCAGAGCCTGGTACTATTGCCAAAGGCGGGGAAACCACCCGGAGACCCGTCGGCATATAGACCAATATGCTTGATTGACACGGCGGGGAAGGTGCTCGAAAAGATCATCCTCAATAGAATGTTGCGGTTCACCGAGGGCGAATATGGTCTTTCGAGTAACCAGTACGGCTTCCGGAAGGGGAGGTCCACCGTAGACGCTATCTTGTCGGTTACAAAAACCGCCGAGAAAGCACTCGAGCCTAAGAGGAGGGGAATTCGCTTTTGCGCGGTAGTGACTCTGGATGTAAGGAATGCGTTTAATAGCGCCAGCTGGTCTGCTATTGCCGATGCGCTCTTGCGTCTGGGGATACCGGAGTACCTGTACAAGATTCTCGGAAGTTACTTTCAGAATCGTGTACTAGTCTACGACACGGAGGTGGGTCGGAAGTGCTTTCACATAACCTCAGGAGTCCCGCAAGGTTCCATCCTGGGTCCGGTGTTATGGAATGTCATGTACGACGAGGTGTTGAGGTTAGAGTATCCAGTGGGAGTGGTGATTGTCGGATTTGCCGACGACATTACGCTCGAAGTCTACGGTGAAACGATCGAGGAGGTAAAGTTGACTACCCACCACTCGATCAAGGTTGTGGAGGCGTGGATGCGGTCCAGGAAACTGGAGCTGGCTCACCACAAGACAGAGGTGACGGTTGTTAACAACCTGAAGTCGGAGCAGCAGACGGAGATCAGTGTAGGAGACTGTACTATCCTGTCAAAGCGCTCCGTCAAACACTTGGGCGTGATGATCGACGATAAGCTTACCTTCGGTAGCCACGTCGATTATGCCTGTAAAAGAGCCTCCACAGCTATTGCGGCACTGTCCCGGATGATGTCCAATAGCTCTGCGGTGTACGCCAGTAACCGCAAGCTTCTGGCTAGTGTTGTTACATCTATACTTAGGTATGGCGGCCCGGCGTGGGGCACCGCGCTAAGTACTAAATGCTACCGACGGAAGCTGGAAAGTACTTACAGGCTTATGTGCCTGAGGGTTGCGAGCGCGTACCGTACCGTGTCACACGACGCTCTCTGCGTCATTACTGGTATGGTGCCTATCAGCATTCTTATCAGTGAGGACATGGAGTGCTTCGAAATGCGCGGCACAAGAGGCATACGCAGGACTGTCAGGATGGCCTCTATGGTCAAATGGCAGCGCGCGTGGGACAGTTCCACCAAAGGAAGGTGGACCTATAGGTTGATACCGAGGGTAGATAGTTGGATTAATAGGCGCCATGGGGAAGTCACATTCCACCTGACACAGGTCCTTACAGGTCATGGTTGCTTCCGACAGTATCTACACCGTTTCGGGCATGCGGATTCTCCCGAATGCCCAGTGTGCAATGGTTTAGAGGAAACGGCGGAACACGTTTTGTTCGTGTGCCCGCGTTTTCGCACAATGCGTGACCGCATGCTTGCCACATGCGAGGAGGACACAACTCCGGACAACTTGGTCCAGAGGATGTGTAGGGATGAGTTTGGCTGGAACGCCGTTTCAACGGCTATTACCCACATCGTCTGGGAGCTACAGAGGAGGTGGCGCGTGGACTCGGAGAATGGCTAGTCCAGATGCAGTACAAGAGGTGGTCCAGGGGTTCGGAGTCGGCTTCGTAAGTCATACCGGTGCCCTGCGGTCGAGATCGACCCTTACAACGATTAAGTGGCCGCGGAGAGGAAGTCCCGGTAGTGGTGCTGTCGTGGCGTCGGTCTACTGGGTTGGATCCGAGCCCGCGGTTGGAAAGGGGTCCCCGGCAAGGGTCGGGGTAGGTGAGATCCTGCTGTCTGCAACCTACGGGTGCATCTGATAGGGCCTGAAGGGTAGTGATACCCTTCCTTACGGGCAGGTCAGATCGGGTTGCACGTGGGCATCAGTTCTTGATGTCCGCTCAGCAGTAGGGCGCGGGCGGGGTTGACCCTGCCCGCCTTCCGAGGACAAAGGGAGTGGCGAGGACCACTCGGGAAACTGGCTAAGCGCCAGCATGCTACCGTGATGGACTCTCCAAAGCGAGTCATCGATGTTCGTTGCTGCAGGCTACGCAGCTAACCTTGTGGGTGCGATGTGCACTAGCCCCTCTCTGAAGCAATACCTTCTTGGTGGTTCCGGAGAGAGGTAGGGTTTGGCGACCATAGGAATGGTTTAGTGGGTACGAGGAGAGAGTAGTCCTGGATTTTACTTTTGTTGTAGAAGACGGCCTGTCAGACCTACACTACCCTAACCTTCTGTTAGGGTGTCTGTGGAGCAGATTATCCCCCTATGAAAAAAAAAAATGCTCCATGAACCTGTAAGATGTTACATCGTATCAGGAATGCAACAAAAATCTATCAATTACGCGTGTTAAATATTAAACTCTTTACTCGCGGAAATTCTTGGATGATCTTGAACATCTTTAGAAAGTAGTTCTCTAGAGAACCATGCTCCATTGACTTGTAGGATGTTGCAACGCATCAGTAATGTAACATAATTCGTTGATTATGCTTGTTGATCTTAAGGCCATTTTTCGCGGAAGTTCTTGGATTACCTAGAATATCTTTGAAAATTACATCTCTGTAGAATCATGTTCCATAATTCTGTATGATGTTAAACCGTACCAGTAATGTAACAACAATTAAATAATTACGCTAGTAGATCTTTGAGCCTTTAGTTGCGGAAGTTCTTGGATGACCTAGAACACGTTTACAACACTTGATCAATTACGCTAGTAGATCTTCAGGTCTTGGCTTGCGGAAGTTCTTGGATGATTTAGAACACGTTTACAGAACCGTGCGCCTAGTTCTTTGGGGAACCATGCCCCATGGACCTATAGTATGTTACACTGCATCAGCAATGTAGCAATAACCCATTGATTTCGCTTATAGATCTTAAGGTCTTTAATCGCGGAAGCTCTTGGATGCCCTAGACCATCTTTGGAAATCAAGGCTCTATAGAACTATGCTTCAAGGACCTGTAGGATGTTACACCGTATCGGAAAAGTAACAAAATCTATTTATTGTAGGTAGATATTAAATACTTGAAAAAAAATTATTGGATGACCTAGTACACCTTTGGAAATTAGTTTTCTACAGAACCGGGCTCCATGGATCTGTAGGATTTTACACCACATCAGTAATGTAGCAACAATTAAGTGATAACGCTCGTAGATTTTCAGGCCTGTACTTGCGGAAGTTCATGGAGGTCCTAGAATATCTTTGAAAACTACGTCTCTACAGAACTATGTTCCAACAGTAACAGTCATGTAACAATAATTTATCGATTACGTTTGTAGATCTTTTTTTTTTCTCTCTTTTCGGAACATAAACCACTGCGACCAATATTTGATCTATTGTGGCATATCCCGTGTCATTTGTATAGTGCATGTCGTATTACTTTATCACCATTGAGAAGTTATAAAGTATTCGGTTTTATTACAGTAGTCATTTTCAACTTGATCGCAAGGGAGGATTCTGATTGATAGGTTCCGCTTTGAACACGCTCCTTTTTCAGTCAAAATCGGATCCCCTAACGATAAAGTTAAGAAATGATACCGATATTGACCATGCATCGGAACCCTAGTCCTTACTGTTTCAAACTAGTGAACACCGAATAAAAGATTAGGAATACTAATCCATTTGTCCCTGTTTCAAGGTCTATCTCGGCCACACCTAAAACCGAGACCTATCACTTTCAACAAGGTGTAAAATGTAATAAGGACCAAAGTGTTTTCCTTTGATTACTAAGTTATGCTGTTCCACTAGTTGGAAGCAGTTAGGACTAGGGTTCGGTTTGGTAGATCTTTCACCGCAACGCAACCCAAAAAGGCGATCTACCCACGCTACGGACTCCGTAAAAGATCGAGCATATTTTAAACCCCCTCAACCATTCATCCCTCAGCACGGGTCGCCTGACACCTTGGATTGGGGTTACCTGTTTGGTGGACTTTTACCACCGGAACAGGTGGTCCGTAGTGCTATTCTAAGCCGGCAGCTACACGGGCAAGATCTTAAGGCGCTTACTCGCGAAAATTCTTGGATAACCGAAGTTTTTTGATGGCTTAGAACATCTTCAAATTAGTTCTTTACAGAACCTGAAACCACCTGTAGGAAAACCCACCATTTCACCCCAATAATGACAGTACTCTGGGACAGTAGCATTCTTCCACGCAGCTGATCGTATTGAACTTCCATTCCAAGGAAATAATTCAATCCACCGCAATCCGTCATCTTAAATTCTTCGATCCTTGATTATGCGTAACATGTAACTCAAGGGGATCATATTACACCAAATATACAGTTTCTTCATCGGTTCTTCCTCTCTGAACATAAAGACGATAATCGTGCTTTGATCTCTGGAAATCTAGTTCCACAATAACGCGGTTGAACTTCTCGTCCCAGCAACGGTGGTATTGCTTATAGGCCATAGAGGGATTTATGCAGCTCACATACGTTACCAGGTGTAGCCTTCGCGCTCGCGCCTTGACAGCGATAGTCTCGCTTTATCTTTGTTCGTATTGCTATTCTTGCCATGCTTCCTACAGAATACCCAACGGTCCAATGCTCCAGTAGGACATCATACCAGTTTTCACACTCCGTTGTCCTTCATCGCGTTGAGCTCGTCCTTATTTACAGCAACCTAATAGTCACGATCATCACGGTTAATGAATTCATAATAGAAGATCGGAGGATCTATTGGAAGGACGTTTCAACAACTCTTATCACCAGAAGATCTTTTCAAACTTCTTCCACTTTCGACAGTTTCACGACTCTTATCATCCAGCTTCCTTCTCAGTTGGTTCGGTACCCACACCCAGACATAGGCCTTGCACCCGAAGATTCGCAGATTCCCTTTGGTTTGGCTTTCATCCCCAACGTTCGGCTGATGTAACCTTCTTCGGAATTGCAGCCATCGGACGCCTGTTGATCAGGTACGAACACCACATGTTCTCAGGGATTCTTGAATCAATCAACATACTTCGAATCTTCTTCACCTAAATGATGGCGAAATGATTGTAGTCATAGTCATCAATCTATCAATCTATTGGTCCACAGACGTCCAAATGCACACGCTCCTGGGAACGGATTGCTCGTTCATGACTGTTATTGTTGACGGGTCTCTACACTGTTTGCCTTGGATACACGTACCGCAAAAACCAACGTTCTTCAGCTTCTGTCGGCAAACACGCTGCATGTGTCGCCGTACGCCTCACCGATGACACAGCAAACGCTGCATTACCTTCTCGAGAGTTGGGTCGCCTTCGTTCATTTTTCAACACCGTTACTCGAGGGTCAAAACTGTCCGGTAGAGTAGGGAATAGTTGCGCTACCAAATCTACTCTAACTTGGCACCCACCGTTTTCAACTGCCGCATCAGTTCATCAAACATCTGGCAACTACACCTCATCGACCATCATTTACGCATCCAGAGCTTCCACAATACCGTCTGAATGGATCAATGAAGCCAACTTCTCCAGCATTCCAAATGATTATTTCAGTTGAGTTTGCTGTCAAGAAACACGCCTAAACCGTATCTGAAAGCTACAAAATAGTTCCTTTCAATCTTAAAGTTCCAATCGAGTAGTTTCTCTTTCGTGTAAATGGTACAATAGGCCTTCCACATAGCCTTGGCCGTTTGCTTCTCCCGGACTATCTTCGAGATGAAGCACACTAGCGTAGATTTTGCCTTTCGATCGTTCCGAGTCTGCCGCAGGCAAATCTTGCTCAAGTACTTCATGTACTTCGACGACCGACGGCCTCCAGGTGTAGTTTGACTCTGTACTGCAGTACTGCTAGTTCCCCTTTGAGTAGATGCCCATAACCTGAAGGAGTTCGTTTATTCAATAGCTTAAGGTACAGGTCTGTAGACTAGTGTAGGCTCTACACTAGTCTACACTTCAGGAGGGCTTGGTAAAACATTCCAGATAGTCAGACGACCAATAGATTGCTAACGATCGTTTACACTGAACCGCCCAACTAACCAAAATTGAGTTTTACGCAACTCCATAGTTTGGCCCAATAAGTTAAATTTGAGTAAGTCGTCTAAACACACACTAGGTAGTTTGCCTTTAACTCCAGCAAAAAAATACTAATAGAAAGATTTTAGAGATTTTTAAGCCTTGCATTGCGATTTTCGAACGGTAACTTCGAGTCGGTATACACTGCAACTCTGTTGAAGGTCTATCATCAAACAGTTTCGACTTTGGATTAGTAGTAATAGGAGGCAATCAGTGAAGTACTAGATTGAAAGTAGTGAGCTGGATTTTTGTATGGTGAGATGTTCAATTCTCCATTTTTGCAATGAATTGGTGCAAACAGCGTGGGTTATATGATTTCTTGGCTAATTTGATGCTGTTTGAGCAAAAGTTTGGGTAACTTTGTTGTTGTATTATTTATTTAATGCAAGTTCAACAACACAGTTACCCAAATTTTTGCTCAAACTGCATCAAATTAGTCAAGAAATCATATAACCCACGCTGTTTGCACCAATTCATTGCAAAAATGGAGAATTGAACATCTCACCATACAAAAATCCAGCTCACTACTTTCAATCTAGTACTTCACTGATTGCCTCCTATTACTACTAATCCAAAGTCGAAACTGTTTGATGATAGACCTTCAACAGAGTTGCAGTGTATACCGACTCGAAGTTACCGTTCGAAAATCGCAATGCAAGGCTTAAAAATCTCTAAAATCTTTCTATTAGTATTTTTTTGCTGGAGTTAAAGGCAAACTACCTAGTGTGTGTTTAGACGACTTACTCAAATTTAACTTATTGGGCCAAACTATGGAGTTGCGTAAAACTCAATTTTGGTTAGTTGGGCGGTTCAGTGTAAACGATCGTTAGCAATCTATTGGTCGTCTGACTATCTGGAATGTTTTACCAAGCCCTCCTGAAGTGTAGACTAGTGTAGAGCCTACACTAGTCTACAGACCTGTACCTTAAGCTATTGAATAAACGAACTCCTTCAGGTTATGGGCATCTACTCAAAGGGGAACTAGCAGTACTGCAGTACAGAGTCAAACTACACCTGGAGGCCGTCGGTCGTCGAAGTACATGAAGTACTTGAGCAAGATTTGCCTGCGGCAGACTCGGAACGATCGAAAGGCAAAATCTACGCTAGTGTGCTTCATCTCGAAGATAGTCCGGGAGAAGCAAACGGCCAAGGCTATGTGGAAGGCCTATTGTACCATTTACACGAAAGAGAAACTACTCGATTGGAACTTTAAGATTGAAAGGAACTATTTTGTAGCTTTCAGATACGGTTTAGGCGTGTTTCTTGACAGCAAACTCAACTGAAATAATCATTTGGAATGCTGGAGAAGTTGGCTTCATTGATCCATTCAGACGGTATTGTGGAAGCTCTGGATGCGTAAATGATGGTCGATGAGGTGTAGTTGCCAGATGTTTGATGAACTGATGCGGCAGTTGAAAACGGTGGGTGCCAAGTTAGAGTAGATTTGGTAGCGCAACTATTCCCTACCCTACCGGACAGTTTTGACCCTCGAGTAACGGTGTTGAAAAATGAACGAAGGCGACCCAACTCTCGAGAAGGTAATGCAGCGTTTGCTGTGTCATCGGTGAGGCGTACGGCGACACATGCAGCGTGTTTGCCGACAGAAGCTGAAGAACGTTGGTTTTTGCGGTACGTGTATCCAAGGCAAACAGTGTAGAGACCCGTCAACAATAACAGTCATGAACGAGCAATCCGTTCCCAGGAGCGTGTGCATTTGGACGTCTGTGGACCAATAGATTGATAGATTGATGACTATGACTACAATCATTTCGCCATCATTTAGGTGAAGAAGATTCGAAGTATGTTGATTGATTCAAGAATCCCTGAGAACATGTGGTGTTCGTACCTGATCAACAGGCGTCCGATGGCTGCAATTCCGAAGAAGGTTACATCAGCCGAACGTTGGGGATGAAAGCCAAACCAAAGGGAATCTGCGAATCTTCGGGTGCAAGGCCTATGTCTGGGTGTGGGTACCGAATTAACTGAGAAGGAAGCTGGATGATAAGAGTCGTGAAACTGTCGAAAGTGGAAGAAGTTTGAAAAGATCTTCTGGTGATAAGAGTTGTTGAAACGTCCTTCCAATAGATCCTCCGATCTTCTATTATGAAATCATTAACCGTGATGATCGTGACTATTAGGTTGCTGTAAATAAGGACGAGCTCAACGCGATGAAGGACAACGGAGTGTGAAAACTGGTATGATGTCCTACTGGAGCATTGGACCGTTGGGTATTCTGTAGGAAGCATGGCAAGAATAGCAATACGAACAAAGATAAAGCGAGACTATCGCTGTCAAGGCGCGAGCGCGAAGGCTACACCTGGTAACGTATGTGAGCTGCATAAATCCCTCTATGGCCTATAAGCAATACCACCGTTGCTGGGACGAGAAGTTCAACCGCGTTATTGTGGAACTAGATTTCCAGAGATCAAAGCACGATTATCGTCTTTATGTTCAGAGAGGAAGAACCGATGAAGAAACTGTATATTTGGTGTAATATGATCCCCTTGAGTTACATGTTACGCATAATCAAGGATCGAAGAATTTAAGATGACGGATTGCGGTGGATTGAATTATTTCCTTGGAATGGAAGTTCAATACGATCAGCTGCGTGGAAGAATGCTACTGTCCCAGAGTACTGTCATTATTGGGGTGAAATGGTGGGTTTTCCTACAGGTGGTTTCAGGTTCTGTAAAGAACTAATTTGAAGATGTTCTAAGCCATCAAAAAACTTCGGTTATCCAAGAATTTTCGCGAGTAAGCGCCTTAAGATCTTGCCCGTGTAGCTGCCGGCTTAGAATAGCACTACGGACCACCTGTTCCGGTGGCAAAAGTCCACCAAACAGGTAACCCCAATCCAAGGTGTCAGGCGACCCGTGCTGAGGGATGAATGGTTGAGGGGGTTTAAAATATGCTCGATCTTTTACGGAGCCCGTAGCGTGGGTAGATCGCCTTTTTGGGTTGCGTTGCGGTGAAAGATCTACCAAACCGAACCCTAGTCCTAACTGCTTCCAACTAGTGGAACAGCATAACTTAGTAATCAAAGGAAAACACTTTGGTCCTTATTACATTTTACACCTTGTTGAAAGTGATAGGTCTCGGTTTTAGGTGTGGCCGAGATAGACCTTGAAACAGGGACAAATGGATTAGTATTCCTAATCTTTTATTCGGTGTTCACTAGTTTGAAACAGTAAGGACTAGGGTTCCGATGCATGGTCAATATCGGTATCATTTCTTAACTTTATCGTTAGGGGATCCGATTTTGACTGAAAAAGGAGCGTGTTCAAAGCGGAACCTATCAATCAGAATCCTCCCTTGCGATCAAGTTGAAAATGACTACTGTAATAAAACCGAATACTTTATAACTTCTCAATGGTGATAAAGTAATACGACATGCACTATACAAATGACACGGGATATGCCACAATAGATCAAATATTGGTCGCAGTGGTTTATGTTCCGAAAAGAGAGAAAAAAAAAGATCTACAAACGTAATCGATAAATTATTGTTACATGACTGTTACTGTTGGAACATAGTTCTGTAGAGACGTAGTTTTCAAAGATATTCTAGGACCTCCATGAACTTCCGCAAGTACAGGCCTGAAAATCTACGAGCGTTATCACTTAATTGTTGCTACATTACTGATGTGGTGTAAAATCCTACAGATCCATGGAGCCCGGTTCTGTAGAAAACTAATTTCCAAAGGTGTACTAGGTCATCCAATAATTTTTTTTCAAGTATTTAATATCTACCTACAATAAATAGATTTTGTTACTTTTCCGATACGGTGTAACATCCTACAGGTCCTTGAAGCATAGTTCTATAGAGCCTTGATTTCCAAAGATGGTCTAGGGCATCCAAGAGCTTCCGCGATTAAAGACCTTAAGATCTATAAGCGAAATCAATGGGTTATTGCTACATTGCTGATGCAGTGTAACATACTATAGGTCCATGGGGCATGGTTCCCCAAAGAACTAGGCGCACGGTTCTGTAAACGTGTTCTAAATCATCCAAGAACTTCCGCAAGCCAAGACCTGAAGATCTACTAGCGTAATTGATCAAGTGTTGTAAACGTGTTCTAGGTCATCCAAGAACTTCCGCAACTAAAGGCTCAAAGATCTACTAGCGTAATTATTTAATTGTTGTTACATTACTGGTACGGTTTAACATCATACAGAATTATGGAACATGATTCTACAGAGATGTAATTTTCAAAGATATTCTAGGTAATCCAAGAACTTCCGCGAAAAATGGCCTTAAGATCAACAAGCATAATCAACGAATTATGTTACATTACTGATGCGTTGCAACATCCTACAAGTCAATGGAGCATGGTTCTCTAGAGAACTACTTTCTAAAGATGTTCAAGATCATCCAAGAATTTCCGCGAGTAAAGAGTTTAATATTTAACACGCGTAATTGATAGATTTTTGTTGCATTCCTGATACGATGTAACATCTTACAGGTTCATGGAGCATTTTTTTTTTTTTTTTCATAGGGGGATAATCTGCTCCACAGACACCCTAACAGAAGGTTAGGGTAGTGTAGGTCTGACAGGCCGTCTTCTACAACAAAAGTAAAATCCAGGACTACTCTCTCCTCGTACCCACTAAACCATTCCTATGGTCGCCAAACCCTACGTCTCTCCGGAACCACCAAGAAGGTATTGCTTCAGAGAGGGGCTAGTGCACATCGCACCCACAAGGTTAGCTGCGTAGCCTGCAGCAACGAACATCGATGACTCGCTTTGGAGAGTCCATCACGGTAGCATGCTGGCGCTTAGCCAGTTTCCCGAGTGGTCCTCGCCACTCCCTTTGTCCTCGGAAGGCGGGCAGGGTCAACCCCGCCCGCGCCCTACTGCTGAGCGGACATCAAGAACTGATGCCCACGTGCAACCCGATCTGACCTGCCCGTAAGGAAGGGTATCACTACCCTTCAGGCCCTATCAGATGCACCCGTAGGTTGCAGACAGCAGGATCTCACCTACCCCGACCCTTGCCGGGGACCCCTTTCCAACCGCGGGCTCGGATCCAACCCAGTAGACCGACGCCACGACAGCACCACTACCGGGACTTCCTCTCCGCGGCCACTTAATCGTTGTAAGGGTCGATCTCGACCGCAGGGCACCGGTATGACCTACGAAGCCGACTCCGAACCCCTGGACCACCTCTTGTACTGCATCTGGACTAGCCATTCTCCGAGTCCACGCGCCACCTCCTCTGTAGCTCCCAGACGATGTGGGTAATAGCCGTTGAAACGGCGTTCCAGCCAAACTCATCCCTACACATCCTCTGGACCAAGTTGTCCGGAGTTGTGTCCTCCTCGCATGTGGCAAGCATGCGGTCACGCATTGTGCGAAAACGCGGGCACACGAACAAAACGTGTTCCGCCGTTTCCTCTAAACCATTGCACACTGGGCATTCGGGAGAATCCGCATGCCCGAAACGGTGTAGATACTGTCGGAAGCAACCATGACCTGTAAGGACCTGTGTCAGGTGGAATGTGACTTCCCCATGGCGCCTATTAATCCAACTATCTACCCTCGGTATCAACCTATAGGTCCACCTTCCTTTGGTGGAACTGTCCCACGCGCGCTGCCATTTGACCATAGAGGCCATCCTGACAGTCCTGCGTATGCCTCTTGTGCCGCGCATTTCGAAGCACTCCATGTCCTCACTGATAAGAATGCTGATAGGCACCATACCAGTAATGACGCAGAGAGCGTCGTGTGACACGGTACGGTACGCGCTCGCAACCCTCAGGCACATAAGCCTGTAAGTACTTTCCAGCTTCCGTCGGTAGCATTTAGTACTTAGCGCGGTGCCCCACGCCGGGCCGCCATACCTAAGTATAGATGTAGCAACACTAGCCAGAAGCTTGCGGTTACTGGCGTACACCGCAGAGCTATTGGACATCATCCGGGACAGTGCCGCAATAGCTGTGGAGGCTCTTTTACAGGCATAATCGACGTGGCTACCGAAGGTAAGCTTATCGTCGATCATCACGCCCAAGTGTTTGACGGAGCGCTTTGACAGGATAGTACAGTCTCCTACACTGATCTCCGTCTGCTGCTCCGACTTCAGGTTGTTAACAACCGTCACCTCTGTCTTGTGGTGAGCCAGCTCCAGTTTCCTGGACCGCATCCACGCCTCCACAACCTTGATCGAGTGGTTGGTAGTCAACTTTACCTCCTCGATCGTTTCACCGTAGACTTCGAGCGTAATGTCGTCGGCAAATCCGACAATCACCACTCCCACTGGATACTCTAACCTCAACACCTCGTCGTACATGACATTCCATAACACCGGACCCAGGATGGAACCTTGCGGGACTCCTGAGGTTATGTGAAAGCACTTCCGACCCACCTCCGTGTCGTAGACTAGTACACGATTCTGAAAGTAACTTCCGAGAATCTTGTACAGGTACTCCGGTATCCCCAGACGCAAGAGCGCATCGGCAATAGCAGACCAGCTGGCGCTATTAAACGCATTCCTTACATCCAGAGTCACTACCGCGCAAAAGCGAATTCCCCTCCTCTTAGGCTCGAGTGCTTTCTCGGCGGTTTTTGTAACCGACAAGATAGCGTCTACGGTGGACCTCCCCTTCCGGAAGCCGTACTGGTTACTCGAAAGACCATATTCGCCCTCGGTGAACCGCAACATTCTATTGAGGATGATCTTTTCGAGCACCTTCCCCGCCGTGTCAATCAAGCATATTGGTCTATATGCCGACGGGTCTCCGGGTGGTTTCCCCGCCTTTGGCAATAGTACCAGGCTCTGCCTCTTCCAAGCTTCTGGGAAAACTCCCTCGTCCAGGCATTTCTGCATAGCAGACCTGAACATGAAATGGTGCAATGAAATGGTGCAAAAAGCGTGGGTATTATGATTCATTGACTAATTTGATGCTGTTTGAGCAAAACTTTGGGTAAAAGTGTTGTTGTTTTCTCCATTTCTTGCAACATAAACAACAAAGTTATCTGAAGTTTTGCTCAAACAACATCAAATTAGGCAAGGAATCATAATACCCACACTTTTTATACCATTTCATTGCAGAAACAGAGAACTGACCTCATCATACTAAAATTAAGCTCATTACTACAAATCTAGTACTACACCGAACGTGCCCTATTGATTATTAACGAGTTGAAAAGTACGCAACAAATTCAGCTTCTGTTTTGTCATGTCATTATCTTTTACCAGTAGGGATAAAGAGTAATCGTCGCGCCTTCTTTGTTGCTTGTTTTGTGCCTTTTTTGTGTGAGAATTTTCTTCACTGATTCTCGCGAAAAGTTTCATCGCCTGGTGCGGGAATCGAACCCTCACCCCATAGCATGGTGCGATTCGAAGCTTGGTGACCCTAACCGCACGACTACGACGCTCCACAAGGGTAGGTAATTAATAAATTGTTATCCGATTTCCAAATGATTTCATCTCCGCCCTTTCGTAGTGTTTGACCGACCCACCTCCATTTACGTTCTTAACCCTCTACAGGAAACCTTAAATGATGGTCCATTTCGGAAACCTGGGGTCCATTTGGACCCCAAATTCGTTCTTCTGTATCGCATGATCCTGATTTATTAGAATATCGGTGTCTTCAGTAAAGAAGTTAGGTTGGTCAAGGACTTACAGATGCTGGAACGTTTAATTCGGAATTTCATATATAGGTGGCGCTAGTGAGCATGTATTCAGTATTTGAGCACATATATATCAAGATCCTGACCACATAGAATTTTGGTGTCTTCAGCAAAGTTGTTTATTAGGTAAAGTGTTTACTCATGATGGACCGTTTGTTTGAAAATTTCACACATAGATGGCGCTACTGAGCGTGCAAATTTTATATGAATATAACTCAGGATCCTGATCACCTAGAATGATTGTATCTTCGGCAAAGTTGTTGAGTTGCTCAAGGACTGACAGATGCTGGTCCGTTTGATTCTGAACTTCACACATAGGTGGCACTAGTGAGCATGTAAGTATTAAGTATATGATTACATTTATATCAAGATCCTAACCACATAAAAATTTGGTGTCTTTGGCAAAGTAGTTTATAGGGTCAAGTGTTTACCGTTTGTTTGAAAATTTCACACATAGATGGCGCAGCCAATCGTGCAAATTTTATATTTCATATACCAGGATCTTGAGCACCTTGATCTAGAAAGATGATATCTCCGGCATAGTTGTTGGGTACGTCAAGGACTAACAGGTGATTTAGCGATTGATTTGGAACTCCACGTATAGGTGGCATTACTGAGCACGCATTTTTCATATATCTGATCACTTAGAAAGATGGAGTCTTCGGAAAAGTTGTTGCGTTGGCTAAGTACTTACTGACCATGGGCCGTTAAATTTGGAAATTTGCCATACGTAGATGGCATTGGTCAGCATGCAAATTGTATATGTCATATATTTCAGGATTCTGAGCTCAAAGAAACATGGAGTCTTCGGCAAAGTTGTTGGGTAGATCAACGACTAACAGTTAATCGACCGTATAATTCGGAACTCCGCATGTAGGTGGTGGTACCGAGCATGCAAATTAAATATCTCATTTATTTTAGGATTCATTGTCATAACTTTCAGGTTTACCCATTTTGTTGAACAAGTTACTTTTTGCGTCGTGGCTCACGCTGTACAACATAGTGACAAACAGTAAAATTTATGTGTGGGTATAATGTTTGTTCTACTTACATGGCAAAGTGGCCGTGCGGATAGCATTGTCAAACATACTCGATGGTTTGTGCAAGCCAGCGCTGGAGTCGTAGTGGATTAAAAATTCTATTGTTGAATGAATTTTAAGAAATTTTAATCATTTGCAGCCTATTTGTAACTAAATTTGTAATTGGCTGATTGTGGAAACGACCGACGGATTGGCAGAGTTATCCCTCTATGGTTGGCTTTTCGGTCCGGATAAGTTATAAGCGGGGTGAAATTATTTCATCCGACGTTTCGACCCTTGATTTGGGTCTTCTTCAGGGATTCTTCGGATGAAATAGTATTACCCCGCTTCTAACTTATCCGGACCGAAAAGCCAACCATAGAGGGATAACTTTGTAATTAGCACCGCCTAGAGATGAAATTGTGCATCATCAAACTGTAAGCTCTTAACATACCCAACAGTTTTGCCGTGGAAACCATCTTTCTAAGTAACCAGCGTCCTGAGATTAAAAAATATAAGCTCTTTAGCGCCACCTATAAGTGAAATTTCGAATCAAACGGCCCATCAACTGTTAGTCTTCGACCAGCTCAACAGTATTGCCGAGCACATCAACACTCCAAATACCACGCGAAGAGCAACATGTGCTCTAATACCTAAAATTGTTATTGCTGCGTTATTCTACGAAATGTTATGGACGAATTTCGCGCCAACCCTTCTATGGGACTGGCAGCACCCTCTCAGAATCGGACGAAACTTTGTGGGCATAAACAATAGGTCTTTCTAAGCAACTTTGCATATTTTGTTTTTCGAAATTTTTCAAGAGTGCCACGAAACACGATGAAAAATATTCACTCAATGTAGACATGAAAAAAGTTTTTGTTAGAAAAACTTTTTCCCTTAAATATGTCACAGCAACATTGTTTGGCGAAAATGTAGGTAATTGAAATACCTTTCTCCAGAAAAAAAATCATCGATTTAAAAACATAGGGTTTTTTGTAATATCGGGCCTGATTACGAGTGTCACTTCACGGTGAAAACCAAAAAGTGACACCGGTAATAAGGACGGTGAAAGTGATTCCCCTTTGATTAACCCACAACTTTTTCACCGTGGATTCGCAATGTGTCACCGTGATCGATTTTCACCGTGAAGTGACACTCATAATAAGGGCCATCGATTTAAATTTTTAAAACCTATATTTTTCAGTGAAGGAATCAATTTTGTATTTTTAAGATATTTTTCTAAAAAACTTCATGGAATTTCACGATAGTCCGCCATACAACACTTTTTTGTAGGTCTTGTCATATTTGAGTTACATCGATTTGAAAAAAATCTATGAAAAAAAATTAGGCCCTCTTCAAATGTTACTCTTGAAAAATTTCGAAAAACAAAATATGCAAAGTTGCTTAGAAAGACCTATTGTTTATGCCCACAAAGTTTCGTTCGATTCTGAGAGGGTGCTGCCAACCGTTGGTCGAGTTGGCGCGAAATTCGTCATATGAGAACATCACAATAACAGTTGGAGGTATTTGAGCAGAGTTTGGTATTGATGTAGTATTTGTTGGTTTAGCAGTGAAAATAACCGAAAAACAAGATTTGTTATTACATCATGAAGTCATCGAACAAATGTAACATTTAATAACAATAAAGGTTATTAGTTTATTATTCAATAACTTTGGGATAACAAATAACACAAATAACAAATAACACTTGAAATTTTAGGTATGCATTCATTATTGAAATAACAAGATTTGTTATTTTCTAGCTGTTATTTATACTAAATTTTGGTATTCGTTTTTGTTATTTTGCCTCTTATTAGTATTTAAGATAAATACCTTGATATGTTATTCTCTTGTTATTTTCTTCTGCTCGGGAAGTAATTAAAACCCTGAGATATATGGGTGAGAAATTGTGTTATTGTTGTGTCTTTTTGTCTCTGATGTCACAAGATGTGATGTCTCGCGATCCACAGGTATGTGTTGGGCTCATCAAAATATTTTAACAGTCCCCTGTGAACATTCTGTGTATGCACTGAGTGGTGTTTTTTTTTCTGAGTGCGCGCAGAAATTGTGCTTATGACTTGCAGGCTCTTGTGCTATATGAGATATACAAATTGCATGCCCACTGACACCATCTATGAGCAAAATTCAGAGTAAAACGACTCATCATTTATAAGTTCTTGCAACTTATTTGCAGAATCTTAAATTTTACTAAATAATCTGAATCCTTGTATGTTCACTAGCGTCATCTAATGACAGAGGTTCGAATCAAACGGTCCATTATCTGTAAATTCTTGACTTACCAAGCATCATTAATAAGGACAGTAGAAACGGTAAGAGAGTTATTAGGACCCTGGGATATTTGAAGTATTAAATTTGCATACTCAGTGGCGCCACATATGTGTGGATTTCCGAATCAAATTTTGCATCATCTGTAAGTTAAAGACCTATGAAACAACTTTGCCGAAGACACCATCTTTCTGTATGATCAGGATCTTGAGATATATAAAATGTAAAATTTGTATGCTCACTAGCGCCACCTATGTGTGGAGTTTCAAATCAAACGGCCCATCATCTGGAAGTAATTCACAAACACAACAACTTTCTCGAAGGCGTCATCTTTCTAAGTGATAATGATCTAGTGATATATGAGATACAAAATTGACATGCTCACTAGCACCACCTAGTGGTGGAATTTCGAATCAATCGGTCCATTATATGTAAGCCCTTGACTTACTGAGCAACTTTCCCGAAGACGTGACGCTTCTACAAGCTCTAGATCTTCCGATAATTTCGTTTGAAGGCTACTAAATTGTTTATGTCATATAGCGCCATCTAGTGAGGAAATTTCGAATTAATCAATTAACCGCCAGACTACGCATGACTTACCGAACAAATTTGCCGAAGACATGAATATTCTAAAACATCAGAATCAAAAGATATAGAGAATTCAATTTGGGGTCCAAATGGACCCCAGGTATACAAAATCGTCCGGTTCAACTTTGACATGGAATAAAAATCAAAGTATGCCATGAAATCAACTTTATTTTTGCTTAAATAATAGAACTAGGTCTAGTTTGAAGGTATTGCAAAAATAAAATCAATATGTTTTACCAAACTTGTTTGCCATTACTCCAAAGTTGTCTGGGGTCCAAATGGACCCCAGGTATCCATTAGAGGGTTAATTTTCGGCAGATACCGGTTGCTGATGGCCCGAATAAAAGTAGCGAAAGTAGCAGGCATCGGTTGATAAAAACTTGTAGCTTCTGTGTGGTCTCTGTTGGCTGACACGCACACGTATCGCTGACGCGATCTGACTGCGAAGATATTGAAAGTTTGCGATGTTCTCCACTGCTTGCCCACACACTTAATTTTGAATACCCGAGCAGAAGAAAATATCAAAAACATAATAAAATATGTTATTTTGACTTAACAACTGTATGATAGAACCAGTAATTTTTATGTTATTAGCATAACATATTATGTTATGAACTTGTCTGTCATAAGCGGCAAAATAACAAATATCAAAACAAAAAAAAATGTTCCTGGAAGGCTAACTTAATAACATGTTTTGTTATACCAATCACAACTTAATAACAGGTAATTTGTGAACTTGTTACTGTTGTGTTATTGTTCATCATATATTTGTACATTCTCTATAGTAGAATAATAACTAAACTTGTTCTACAATAAAATATATTATTTAAATGTTATCTTGTGGATATATCCCAATAACTTAAACATAACAAAATAAGATTGTCCAACAAAACATGTTATTAAAAAGATATATTTTGTTAAGTTAACCATAACAAATTATGATATAAAAACACGTTATGTGATTCTTTTGTTATCAATTTGCTATTCTCCTCTGCCCGGGTACAGTGTTCGGTAATTTTTTGACGTTTTTGACAGTTGGTGTACTGAGCCTCAGCGAATTCGATAACCGAAACAACCGAAAAAGTTCTGCTGTTCTATTTTCGTCAAAAAATACCGAACAGGCAGTTCAGGATTGAGTGTGTAAGGTCACCTATCCACTGTAACGGGGAGCTGTCAAATCGTATGGGAAATCCGCGTCGCGTCGCATGACGCGTCCACTCTGGCCTTACCCTTAGGGCGCCCTTATAGTTACGCGTGAGAATGGGAGTGCGCGTGTGCGAAGCCGCAAAGAAGAATATCAACAATAGCAAATCCACGAAAATCCTATGGACGCGCACTCTCACTTTGAAGCGGCACTATGTCAGCGCGGTTAGAGTTCATCAGAGTCGCCGCTTAGCTTCCATCACTTCTCCTCGACGAGTGAACTCCTGCTGTTTCCCTGAATCTTGATAGTTTCACATTGATCAGGGGTTTCGTCAGCATGTCGGCCACCATCTCCTCAGTGGAACAGTACTGCATTCGGATGATCCCATCTTCCTTGAGCGGGTATACGAAATGGTACTTGGTGTTCACATGTTTCGAACGATATGTTGAACGTCCAGACACCAACTGTTTAATACAAGATTGGTTGTCTTCATGGATGATGATCGGCTTGCCTGTATAAACTGAGAAGTCCGCTAGTAACCGGTCGATTCATAGCAGTTCCTGGCAACTTTCTGCGACCGCCACGAACTCCGCCTCCTAACTGCTAAGAGCAATGCACGTCTGCTTTCGGGATCCCCAGCATATTGGTCCACCGCCTAACAGGAACAAGTACCCGGAAATGGACTTACATACATCACCACGTACATCACCAGGTTGGAATCGGTTTTCCCCCAAAACGAGTTCGTGGTCCATGGTTTGCTTGAGGTAGCGGAGTATTCTTTTTGCTTCGGTCCAATCTGCCTGTGTCGGTGCACTCATTGATCTACCCAGAATGGAAACATTAACTGCAATATCCGGGCGAGTGTTTACAGCCACGTACAGCAAAGATCCGATGAGACTGGCATATTGATGGTTGTCAGCCAGCTTATCTGCCTCCTCCTTTTGCTGAATGTGTCCAGGACCCATGGGGTATTTGAACGACTTTGCTTGATCCATGCCAAAACGTATCAAAACCTTTTGAATGTACGTCTGTTGGTTCAAGGAGTACCCTTTCTCCGTACGTCTCACCTGGATGCCAAGGATGGTTGATGTCACCTAGTGATACCATTTGGAAGTGCTTGTTTAGATTTCAAATGATTTCTTCATATTCCCCTTCTTCATGGCAGGCAATCATCATGTCGTCAACGTAAACTATCAGGTAGGTGTACTTCTTTCCATTTCGCCTGACGAACAAGCACGGGTCATTCTTGGACTGTTGGAACTTCATCTGCTTCAAGACTTGATCAAACTTCTTGTTTCAGATATGTCCAGCTTGTTTCAGTCTGTACAATGATTTGCGTAATGAGCATACGGCGTTCCGGTTACCATCTTCATATCCAGGGGGTTGACGCATGAAAATCGACTCCTTCAGGTTCCCGTTGAGGTAAGCGGTTTTCACATCCGCGTGTTTGACCAACATTCCTCGTTGACTGGCAACCGTTAGCAGCACACGAAACGTTACTTGATGGCCCACTGGCGCAAAAACTTCTTCGTAGTCTGTTCCGAACTTCTGATTAAAGCCTTTTGCGACAAGACGGGCTTTATATCTTGCTACGTTGCCGTCTTCGTCTAATTTTCGCACAAAAATCCACTTGCAGCCAATCACTTTTCGATCCGGTGGTAGATCCGCCAAATTCCACGTACCATTCTCGCGCAACGACTTCATCTCATCGTCCATAGCTGCCTTCCATAGTTCAGCTTCGGGGCAGTTCATTGTTTCGTCGTACGTTTTCGGTTCATCAGTTAACTTTTTCACCATTCCAGTTGTCTCTCGGAACCGTTGGGGCGGCACACCCTTTGTGCTACGCGATGATCGTCTAACCGGCGTGATTGCTGGATCAATTATCTCGTCGATGTATCGTCGTATGTATCAGATCCAAGTTCTTTATCGACTGCCGCTCCGATTTCCGCGGGAAAGGCTTCCGTGCAATTTTCTCTTCAGCGCAACATTCGCAGGTCCGGAAAACGTCACATTTCTTGATAGCCACGCTTTTTGTCAATCCTTCACGAGCAACCCACAGAATAGCGTCCGGATCACGGTGTCGTAGCTTGCGATGCCAAGAATGGATGCAGTCTTTCGTGTGATGCGCAGCCTTCATGCTTCGCTCGGCGCTAGTCTCCAGTTGATACAGTCCACCTTTCTTCTTCGTAACTGTTGCTATCATGCCTCCGCATCGAATCACGCGGCCTCGGGTTTTCTCAAACGTAACTTCGGCTTCCTTATTGACGAGACTCCCAACGGAAATCAAATTGGATTCCAAATCCGGTAGGGGAGGAAGGGGTAACCCCGTCACCTTAAGCATTTGGATTTATCAAAATAAATGTAAGACGAAAATTGATATTTTCAGTACGCAGAATATTTGATTCATTAGTTTTTTATAAGACTTGTGCATTGGAATTTTCAAATTATGTTAATTCTGGCGAACAATGCACATAACACAACCATATTAAATATTGATGTTTTTAATTCAGTGCGGGTAAGACCGTCACCCCTATGGGGTAAGTCCGTCATATATATTTTTATATTGATACTTTTGAAAATTTCAATTTTTAAATATTTTCAATACATTTTTGAATTGCAGTGATGGTTTACCAATCATTCTACAGTCGATACTCTTGTTAAATCACTGGTCGGGGGGCACAATTGGAATCCGCTTTTAATAGGAGACTAAGCTTATGGAATTTGGGCTTTTTGGGGGTGTAGCCAATTATCCGGGGTGTGTTAAGAGATAGCGCAATACTTTCTTCGGCAAAGTTTTAGGGTTTGAAAAGATCTACCATTTAGAACTTTGGTTCATATGATTAGTTGGTAACTTGGTCGCCAGAGGCGCCACCAACAGTTTGATGCCAAATTGCACTACAGGAACCATATTAGGTTGTCAAGCAAACGTTACGATATGCGACAGCTCAAGACCCTGATAATTAGAAATAGTGTCTTCGGAAAAATTATTGGATACGCTAATAACTTACAGATGATGAGTTACAAAGTTCGAAATTCCTCTACTGGGCGGCGCTAGTGAGCATATAAATTTTCCAAACCTCATATCTCAGAATCCAATGATTTGGTGTCTTCGGCAAAGCTGATCAGTATGACATAGACTTACATAAAACGGGACACGTGTTTCGGAATTCTGCCACTAGGCGGCGCTAGTGAATTTGCAATCGCTGAAAAAACAATCCACAAATTATGCCCTTAGAAGGTCCAGAAGGAACAGGAAGAGTCCAATCAGGAACTCCTGGAGAAATCCTAGTAGATTTGGATAAACCGTAGGAAATACTGAAAGAAACCTTAGAAAAAAAAACCCCGCAGGAATCCCAGGAGAAACCCATATGGGGTCGTCCATAAATGACGTAGCATTTTTTTTTGACGATTTTTGACACCCCCTTCCACCCCTCGTAGTCTATTTTCAAATACGTAATACATAGCTAGTAGCATAATTCGAGACTCCAACTCACCCCCACATAAAATGCTACGTCATTTATGGGCGACCCCTATAGAAATTTCCCTGGTTGGTCATCAGTTTGTAGTTGCGTGGCATCTAATAGAAATGCCTAGCCAGTTCAACAAACATCTGGTGATCCGAAGAGCATGACGGTGTTACCCCCGCCGATGAGTGACGGGCTTACCCGAAAAGGCCACTTTTCTTAAATTATACCGTAATTTCTGAATAATTGTTGAAACTGACCATTCGATGAATCTTGGCACTAAAGAATAGTACAGAAGAGAATACATAATTAATGAAAGTTAATTTTTGCACTTCTTTTGTATTCTAGAAGCTAAATTCTATCGACGAAATATTACATCCGCCGTTGGTACTATGACGCGTGCGTTTGTTTTGTTTATTTTCTTCGTGTTTGACAGGTTAATTTTGGTATCATTTGTCTCGAAAGAGTAAAAATGGTAAAAACAAATAAGGCGTGTGGCCAAAAAGCTACTAAATAACTGTTTTCTGGTAAAATCATTGGGGTGACGGGCTTACCCACCCTGACGGTGTTACCCGCTTTTCCCCTACGTAGTAGACATCGCTGAGGATGATCTCTTGTTGATCTCCGTTCTCATCGTAACAGAACAAGTGACCGGAACCGACACCCTTGGCATCTGTCTCGTTGCCGTCAGCCAGAGTGATTGTCACGCCCACAGTTTGCTTCATTTCATCGAAGAATGTTCGGTCGCAACACATATGCGAGGTGGCATCGGAGTCGACTATCCAGGTCTTCCGGTACTGAGCCCATAACCTATGGGAATTCGGGAGTTGAATAAGACCTTAGGTTGTAATGAAACTTCCTTCTTCAGCAGAATGAACAATTTATTCTAGAGGACTGACTTATATACATGTCAAAAATAATCATATAGCCTCAATCAATATGATGAAGTTGTAGTACCCGTGTTGCTGTGCCTCACCTCGACGGGAAGTTTCGCCTTAGAGTTCATCAGAGTTGCCGCTTAGCTTCCATCATATTCAGCTCCATTGTTAGAATCTTATCTAATATGGTAGTCTTGTCCCTGGGTGGGTGAACCTTTATTGTTTCTATTCAGCAAATCTTCGAAGTGTTTCTTCCACCTACCTGGCAGCTACCATTGCTTTGTCTGTCAGTATATTTCCTTCCCTGTCAGTGCACGTGGCGGGCACTGGCGCACTCTTATGCCGCGCGCCATTTTGCATAAAACTTTCGCATGTCGTTCCTATCCATGCTTTCTGATGCTTCGGCAATCACATTCTTCTCATGCTGACGTTTCTTACTGCTTCTGGCGGCATTCTTCTCGTTCGTCACTCATTGGCAATACAGAGCCGTTCTACAAGTTTGAAGAGCAACTCATTTGAAGAATAGCCGAAGAAATCATATTTTTTTATTCTTATTGTATTTCTCATGGACCATATGTACAATCCTTGACAATCAGTTTTCTTACAATAATGTTCTATTTATTAGTGTTTGTGTTCGTATTTGGCTTCTACCCTTGAATCGAACAGATTGCAATATTTCATGCCAAAACAAACAAACGTTTATCGTTGTTTCTTCCACCCCACACTGTGGTGAAAGATCGCCTCGTCTTGGCTTCGCGCATACGACGCATTCTTCACTGCTTGCTCGCATGTTCGCTCGGTTGAGGAGCCCTCTAGCCAGGAGGGCAGAGGGTTGGGTGCGCCCTCCGTGGAATGTGAATGCTATCGCTGATTATGCTGATGAGAGGTAAAATCAACACTACCCTGGTTGTTGTTGTTGGTTTGGTGCTGTGCAGAGCTCCTCTTCTACTGTGGTCGTGTGGTTGAAGCGTAAAAGAAGATTCAGTCAGGTCGGTGGAGTATAAACTCTAGATTGAGTTTAAATAAGGGCGAAAGTAACATGAGAGAGTTCTCTTCATCGACTCTCTCTTCTTCAAATTAAAGTGACAAGATGCAAGTTTTGTTGAACTTTTTGGGCATAAATCGCTAGGTTGCGATGCAATCTAGCGTCTAAGTGTAAAAAAGTTCGATTGAATTTGCATCTTGTCACTTTAATTTGCAGAAGAGAGAGTCGATGAAGAGAACTCTCTCATGTTACTTTCGCCCTTATTTAAACTCAATCTAGAACTTGTTTCCCCTGCTGTGATGTGCTGTGCTGCTGCACTTTGCGCTTTTTGGGGTGGTAGTGTAGGTATGGTGCGTCATCAACCCCCTTTCGACACAAACGAGAGGAAGTAGACAGAGGGGGGCTGGCCCAGGCACACTATCCGAAGTTCGTCGAATAAATCGAGGATGCTGTCCAAGGCCGCATGGCTGCTATCGCTATGAGTGGTATTCTAGGGCTGGTAGCGACGACTTGCTTTTTAGTCTATGGCTTACTACCATGTCGTCAAAAAATGTGTTCATGTTAAAAGATGTATCATACAGAGGTTGATTTGAATGTTCTCTGAGCACTTTCACAGTTATGAACTTAGAGCTTTATTTGTCAAATGACATTTTTTTGCATTCATATCGCGTGGTAGCCATGGCGATACATATCTCCAATGAGTATCGTAGAAATGAATATGCAATTGAGGTCATTTCAAAAATACATGACACATTCTACCGTGACGTTACAACGTTTTGATGCATTCGTAGTCAAATTTTCCACTATAACTTATGAAAACGAGCGTAAACCTTAAAATATTTTTTCATATTCGGATTCCTTGTAAAATTTCTGATATATTTGACCTATTGAACATTTAGTTTTCATTAGAAAAAAGGTTCAAAATGCGTATTTGTAGCGTGACGTTACAACGCGCTAGAATCCGTCCCTCTCTAACGCGCTACCAACATCTTAAAAAATCTGCTCGCATTTTTATGATATTCTGATTTTTTTTTCCAGCATTGAAATTTATTGGTTTGTTCTTCAATTCAATGGAATAAAACATTTAAATTTCGGATTTGTTTTCAAATAATCGACTTTTACATTTCGTGACGTTACAACGCCCGTGCAGTTTCAAACAGGGTTCTGCTCGCGTTGTAACGTCACGAAAATGCACATCATGTTAGAATCAGAATAATCAGCCAAATTTACCCAAATTTGTGAATACATCATTTCATCTTCACTGCTTCAAGGGGAACTTTATTCTATTGAAAATCCGTTTTGTGATAAATGGCTCGGAGGGCTAAGTTATTGCTATCAGTAGTTTGAATCTACGCATTCGTAGTCAGATTTTTCACTATAATTCATAAAAAACAACTGTAAACCTCAAAATATTTTGTCACATTCAGATTCCTTGTGAAATTTCCGATATGTTTGACCTTTTTTTTTATCTTTATTATCGAGACTTTCATCCCGAGGCTGGTTCGTCTCCGCGATGTTTGACCTGTTTAACATGAAGTTTTCATTAGAAAAATATGTTTAAAATGCGTATTTGTAGCGTGACGTTACAACGCGCTAGAATTCGACCCCCTCTACCGCGCAACCAACATCTTGAAAAATTTGCTCGGATTGTTATTTTAAACTGAAAATTTCTTCCACCATTGAAATTTATTGGTTTGTTCTTCAATGCTGTGAAATAAAACATATACATTTCGGATTTGTTTTTGGATTTTTACATTTCGTGACGTTACAACGCCCGTTCAGTTTCAAACAGGGTTCTGCTCGCGTTGTAACGTCACGAAAATGCGCATCATTTTAGAATCAGCATAATCAGCCAAAATTGCCAGAACTTGTGGATATATTATTGCATTATTTTCACTACTCCAAGAGCAACTTTATTCTATTGAAAATCCGTTTTGTGATAAATGGCTCGGAGCGCCAAGTTATTGTTATCAGCAGTATGAAAACTCCTTTATGAAGGTTAATGGTACCCATCTTCGGCCTAGTACCATCCATATTCATATAACTTTGTCCCAAAGACTAAACCGTTGATATTACTTACTCCTGAGGAAGATTACAAGTGGTAGTCGAAATACGCGTATCTGTCAAAGGATGAGCAATTAGGGCGGAATTAAAAGGTACGAAACTGATTACACTCATTCGAAGATTTTATAAATAGTTACAACATGTTGAATATTTTTTGAATAAATATAAAGTGCATGATTTTTCAAAATTTCAACTACTTGAACCAAACGGCTTTTAAACTGAAAATTCTGGACAAGATAAACAACTTTTCCAAAGACATCAACATTCTAAAAGTCCAAAGTCTAAGTAATTAGAGTCCTGAGATATATGAGTTTCAATTTCGTAGGTGTTACGGCTGTTTGCCGGTGATTCTTGTTATATAAAAAAATAGATGTAACACTGACGTAATATCCATTCCATATATTTCAAGATCCTAACTATTTAGACAGTTGGTGTCCTAGACAAAATTGTTTGGCTGGTCAAGAACTTTCAATTGATGGGCCGTATGATTTCAAATCCTTCCACTAGAAAGCGCTAGAGGGCATACACATTTTTAGTTTTACTTATCTTAGGATCGTGATTAATTGGAAAGATGGTTGCTTCAATAAAGTTGTTTGGTAGATCAAGGACTTTCAGTTTAATAGCCGTATGCTGCCATACAGTGGTGGTAGTTGCAAATTTTCAAAAGCATGCAAATTTTATCAATTACCTAAAACACATTCAACAAGCTGTAACATTTTATAAAATATATCAAAAATTCTCAAATTTTGACTGATAGTTTCTCATTTTGTTATATGTAATTTCTAAAAATTTGGACTAGATTGGTTAGCTCTACACAAATATGGAGCGCTTTAAGCAGAATCATATTTTTGACCGTTGTTCTATTAAATCTTATACCTTAAGAATAAGTGAATCAAATCAAATTAAATTTTGAAAGTTAAGAGTTATATATTGATCTTTGATTACTATTTGATTTGAATACAATGTGTTCAAAGTAAAAAAAAGTTGCAGCTTGTAGAATACTTTTCAAGAAATTCTAATCCCTTTACTGCTTTTGCAAAATAGAAACTAACGTCTTCTAGTGGCAATGTCTCGCATCTATTGGTAAATCAACTGCAAGTCCTTTACTTACCAAACAACTTTGCCGAAGAAATCGAATTTCTATGTAGTAGGGATCGTGAGATGTATCACTTTTATAATTTGTAAGTTCTCTAGCGCCGCCTGTTGGTGAAACTTTAAATCCAACTACCCATCAACTGTAAGTCTTCGACCAACTTAATAACATTGTAATTTTGTCAGTGTTTCGTCTGTTGGCTACTGATATCACAGAAATTTTCGGTTTGAATGGTATTTGATTACGATTAAAAAAATTTACAATATCACAGTACAATTACATCGTAGACTTTGGCCAAACACCATCTCCCCCGTCCTTCAAAAGTCTACGTAGTTTATGAACGGGCAATGGTACGCAATTTATAAACGATCTCTTGAAAAAGAGTTCATACACAACGAGAACGAAACTGTTTTGAATATAAAACTCCAATTTAGAAGCCGTCCAAGCCAGAAAGATTTGGTCTTTTCCACAGAACCTTTTTTCGTGACGTTACAACGCAAACTTCAACCAGGATAAACTCAGGCTTCCGTGAACCGATTTTCTTTCTTTTAGTCTCATTTGAAAGATATTTTCGAGTACAAAGAGCATACAAAATTTCATATTCGTAACGTTTTCCGTGTTTGAATCAAATTTAAAAATGTTGATTTTTCGTGACGTTACAACGCAATAAAAACCCATACTATGATCAGCCATATTTCAGAGTTGTAAAGTCTTCCGATTAAAAATCTTTTTATGCTAAAAAATCTACATATATTTATCTACAAATGATGGAAGACTTTTGAAAAATCAGTGTGTTGGTATTTAAAATACGACAGTTTGGATGAAAAGTGTGCCTAAATGACTTAAAATCACGATTTTAATGTTAATCTTAATCGTCGTTCAATTTATATTTATTATCATACTAATATCATGCCGAATACATTTTTGGATGGCAAAAGTAATGTAGAATGTGATAAAAATGTCAAATATGCCATAACTCAACTTTGAAAAATTGGTATTGATGATACGGGGCCCGTAGAATGTGTCACATATGTTTGATTTGACTATTCCTCCTGTTCAATGAACAAACATCTATAGATACTCTTAAATTTGAGTCCATGTAACGTCAGCTTTGTGTTTGTCAGCCCTGTATACTATCCGGTGGCAGTTGACGACAAATGCTCGTCGATAGATGTAGGTATATGAAGCGAGCTCGTCGCGGGCATCCTGCCTCGAAGGCGATAAAGACGATCAATAACAAACCCAACAAGCCTCCCTCTTGGATGGTTAGCCAGCGACGACAACGTGGTGACACGCAATGTTGTGGAAATCAAAATTCGGAATCATTCACACCAGTGTAGGTGAGAAAACGAACCGAAGTGAAGGTATTTCTAATTGTCTCCAAATTATTGAATTTGATCAACTTTCCTTTTTAGGTTGTGGCAAAAAAATAAATACATGACATGATAAAAATTAGAATGTATACAATGTTTTGAAAGTAAATAATCAATACTGTGTGTAACGTAACTGTTATAATTTCACTAGAGAAATTCATTTTGCAGCACTCGAGCCTTACGTGTGCATGCACAAAACGAACGAGAAGGACAGCACGAATCTACCTGCCACTTAAACTCAATTTGTTCAACACTAATTGCAGCACTACTGAAGCCGATGTCAAACACGTTAGATCTCTTGTTTGGTCAGATGGGTGTAATTGTCCACTGTCACAAGTCACAAGAAAGACACTCAATTCCACTCTTCATCATGGTTTTTAATTTGGAATTGCTGGATTAATCATAGAATGGTGTATTTTTTTAGAAATATCTAGGTACCTACTTAGACAAATTGTGTTCTGTGGCTCAAGAGTACCTGAACGTGTTTCTCATATGATTTCTCTGAGAGCTGTTGGTCATATAGCATTATCATGATTGACAAACAAGCCAAGTAGATTTTACATAAGACCAATTTGGCTTTCTACTTTATCCATTTTTGATCTTCTACAAAGCTAATTTGGTTTCCACAAAGCCATTTGGCTCTCCACAAAGCCATTTGGCTTTCCACAATGCTATTTTGGCTTCCCACAAAGCCATTTGGATTTCCACACAGCCAGTTTAGCTTTCCACAAAGCCAGTTCGGCTTTCCACAAAGCCAGTTTGGCTTTCCACAAAGCCAGTTTGGCTTTCCACAAAGCCAGTTTGGCTATCCACAAAGCCAGTTTGGCTTTCCACAAAGCCATTCTGGCTTTCCACAAAGCCATTCTGGCTTTCCACAAAGCCATTCTGGCTTTCCACAAAGCCATTCTGACTTTCCACAAAACCATTCTGGCTTTCCACAAAGCCATTCTGGCTTTCCACAAAGCCATTTTGGCTTTCCATAAAGCCATTTGGCTTTCCACAAAGGCCATTTTGGCTTTTCACAAAGGCCATTTTGGCTTTCCACAAAGGCCATTTTGGCTTTCCACAAAGGCCATTTTGGCTTTCCACAAAGGCCATTTTGGCTTTCCACAAAGGCCATTTTGGCTTTCCACAAAGGCCATTTTGGCTTTCCACAAAGGCCATTTTGGCTTTCCACAAAGGCCATTTTGGCTTTCCACAAAGGCCATTTTGGCTTTCCACAAAGGCCATTTTGGCTTTCCACAAAGGCCATTTTGGCTTTCCACAAATGCCATTTTGGCTTTCCACAAAGGCCATTTTGGCTTTCCACAAAGGCCATTTTGGCTTTCCACAAAGGCCATTTTGGCTTTCCACAAAGGCCATTTTGGCTTTCCACAAAGGCCATTTTGGCTTTCCACAAAGGCCATTTTGGCTTTCCACAAAGGCCATTTTGGCTTTCCACAAAGGCCATTTTGGCTTTCCACTAAGCCATTTTGGCTTTCCACAAAGCCATTTTGGCTTTCCACAACGTCATTTTGGCTTTCCACAAAGCTGATTGGATTTTCTGAACAATCATTTTAACTTTACGTAATCCCGATTAGTCGTCTCCTTGAGCAATTGTGGCTGCTGCGAAACAATTTTCGACAGAAATGGCAATTCGATAGATATTTTTTCTTTGCTCTTGTAGTCTTGGAATCGGTTTGTAGTTATCTGGCCATACGTAAGCTGTCCTAGATTTATTTTAACATAAGAAAATATCAATCGAACAAATATTGCATAATGTTAAAAAAAAACCTTTCATGTTTTGAGCAAAAAGCTGCAGCTTAGGAAAGCCTCTTTCTTGTCTCCGATCCTTCATATAATATCTGCGATACTTATCGAAGCTGAACGATTTTCCCATCAGACGGGAGGAAAAAGCAAGATGAGAAAACCGCAAACCGACGACCGTGTTGTCGTCGTCCCCATCTCCCGGTGGACCACTACTGAGCGAACACGGTTCACCTCTGGAGCAATAAATCATCAAAACAACATTTATTTCCGCTGTATGCCACGACCACCACCAGAAGCTTTCCTTCCCATTTCTTTGCAGCAGATCGGTTGCCGGAAAACGTTCGCATCATTGCCGCTGTTCCGCGTCCCGAGTAGAGAAGGATTCCCTTAGGAATTCATGATGGTTATTTTAAACATTCCGTTCCTCCAAGAATTACTTTAGGAATTCCTCCAGGGATTTCTTCCAGGGATTCCTCCAGGGATTTCTTCCAGGGATTCCTCCAGGGATTCCTCCAGGGATTCCTTCAGGGATTCCGCCAGGGATTCCTCCAGGGATTCCTCCAGGGATTCCTCCAGGGATTCCTCCAGGGATTCCTCCAGGGATTTCTCCAGGAATTCCTCCAGGGATTCCTCCAGGAATTCCTCCAGGGATTCCTCCAGGGATTCCTCCTGGGATTCCTCCAGGGATTCCTCCAGGAATTCCTCCAGGGATTCCTCCAGGGATTTCTCCAGGGATTTCTCCAGGGATTCCTCCAGGGATTTCTCCAGGGATTCCTCCAGGGATTCCTCCAGGGATTCCTCCAGGGATTCCTCCAGGGATTCCTCCAGGGATTCCTCCAGGGATTCCTCCAGGGATTCCTCCAGGGATTCCTCCAGGGATTCCTCCAGGGATTCCTCCAGGGATTCCTCCAGGGATTCCTCCAGGGATTCCTCCAGGGATTCCTCCAGGGATTCCTCCAGGGATTCCTCCAGGGATTCCTCCAGGGATTCCTCCAGGGATTCCTCCAGGGATTCCTCCAGGGATTCCTCCAGGGATTCCTCCAGGGATTCCTCCAGGGATTCCTCCAGGGATTCCTCCAGGAATTCCTCCAGGGATTCCTCCAGGAATTCCTCCAGGGATTCCTCCAGGAATTCCTCCAGGGATTCCTCCAGGAATTCCTCCAGGGATTCCTCCAGGAATTCCTCCAGGGATTCCTCCAGGAATTCCTCCAGGGATTCCTCCAGGAATTCCTCCAGGGATTCCTCCAGGAATTCCTCCAGGGATTCCTCCAGGAATTCCTCCAGGGATTCCTCCAGGAATTCTTCCAGGAGTTCCTCCAGGGGTTCCTCCAGGGATCCCTCCAGCTCTATACACATAAATAAAAACTAAAAAAAAAGATTCCTCCAGGAATTCCTCCAGAGATTCCTCCAGGAATTCCTCCAGAGATTCCCCCAGGAATTCCTCCAGAGATTCCTCCAGGAATTCCTCCAGAGATTCCTCCAGAGATTCCTCCAGGAATTCCTCCAGGAATTCCTCCAGGGATTCCTCCAGGGATTCCTCCAGGAATTCCTCCAGGGATTCCTCCAGGAATTCCTCCAGGGATTCCTCCAGGAATTCCTCCAAGAATTCCTCCAGGAATTCCTCCAGGAATCCCTCCAGGAATTCCTCCAAGAATCCCTCCAGGAATTCCTCCAGGAATTCCTGCAGAGATTCCTCCAGGGATTCCTCCAGGAATTCCTCCAGGGATTCCTCCAGGGGTTCCTCCAGGGGTTCCTCCAGGAATTCCTCCATGAATTCCTCCAGGAATTCCTCCAGGGATTCCTCCAGGGATTCATCCAGGGATTCCTCTAGGAATTCCTCCAGGGATTCCTCCATGAATTTACCAAGAAGTTTTCCAGATAACACAAAATCGATATTCTGTAGTCATTTTCTCCTGCTCGGGTTGGATCTTTCTCCTCCATAGTGTACACAGTAGAAACAGTTGCACAATGCACTCCGAACAGCTTGATTGCTATCGTTTGAACCTGGCGCCGCGTCAACAAAGGTATACCAACAACTAACAACAACAACAACCACAAACCAGGAACGAGTCAGTAATTCGGAAAAAAATAAGGAAGCAAATCAAGGTCGCCTACAGCAGCGTCGTCGAGTCGGCTTCCAGTCCCCTGCTAGAACACCACAACAAACATTGCTCTCTTCTTCATAGTCAAGCGCGTTCAAACGAGGTCGACGGGGATGGAGAGAAAAAATATTGCCAATGCCGAAATTTGGTTCAAGGTTGTGGTGGGTATGAACCTAACTTGATAGGACGCCTTTTCTTGACACGTTGGTTGGTTGCGAAAAAAATATTGGTTCTATATCGCTAAATAGAGTCTTGTGTCGCCGTCGCTCGTCGACGTCATACCCGTCTGTCAGCACTCAGCGCAGAATTTGGGTATCGATTTATCACGCTTTGGGTGGCACGTGGAGGCAGGATGGAACAAAATTGATTGTCCATAGCACAGAGGTATTCAATGACAGTATGTATGGCAATTCGAGGGGTGAAATCAATTAAACTTTGAAGATGATAAATGATGGTTGATGCACAAGGCGAGTGCAGACAAGCAGACATAATACTTGGTGGTGCTTCGATCGTGCAGATTCTTTAAAAGTGTAAACAGAAAGGAATCACCCAAGTAGTAAGTCAGTCGAACAACAGCTTATTCAGCCAAAATTTTCGAAATCAAGCTTAAGAGCGGCTTATTCATCTGTTGTACAGCAATAATATTTTTTGGGCATGGACTTTGTTTTATCACTGTTGTCTCAGTACACACTCCGAAGTGAAGTAATCAACAAAGATTCCTCTAGTATGCCTCCAAGGATTCCCTCATATAATTTTTATATGCAAAACATTAGCTATTGTTAAGAGTCAGAATGATATAGTTGGGAAGCCTTTGTCGAGCAATTTAAAAAATAACTCACAAAATGTGAGTACATCATTGAAATACGTACATCGATCTGAATCTGCTAAAGTAATGTGTCCACCATTGAAATTGGTTGACTGTTAACGTCTGTCTATCTGTGAAGGTTGTACATGTGATGTACCAATATTGCCGTTATCATTCGATAACGAACTGACTTGAGCTTTATCAATTATTCAATTAAGGTGACTTCGCAGCAGGAAGGTGCTTTTTTATTCTTTGTCAGATGAACCTGAGAAATAAAACTGTTGATCCACAAAGAGGTGACCAGGAGTAGTTTTTGATTGAATTCTTCCCGTGATTTCTCCTACAGTTCTTCCATAAATTTTTGGAGATTGGTTGGAGTTTCTTTTTAGATTTGTTCAGGAGTGTCTCTCAAGACTCCATCCAGGGATTTTTCCCGATTTTTTGCAAAGTTTTTTTTCCCTAAATTGTTGGTGTTTTTTCCGGGACTTCTACCAAAGTTCCTTTTTGCATTTCGAGGTTTCTGCAAGTACACTTTCCGGGATATCATCTATAGTTTCTTGAGGGATTTCTTCCGAACATTATAACCAACATTCTCCAACAATTGCTTCTATTTGTGATTTTCTTGGAAAACTTTCCATTGGATTCTTCAGGGGTTTTTGCGACATGTTTTTCGGAGTTTATCTTAGAATTTATATTCAGATTTTTCCCACAGTTCCAGTTTCGTGGAAACCGCCCATAAGCCTTCAGGGGCTCTGGGAGTTTCTAAGGAGAAATTGGCTTCTTTAACGATGTTGAGATAATTCGATATTCTGAATCTGCATGTCAAACTGAGCTGAAATCCAAATTTTCATGAATTTTGGAGCCCGGGAACCTATTTAAAAATCAATTTAAAGTTTGTATGAGAGCAATTTGTCGAATCACCCCTCGTCGCAGTTTGTACTGGGCGGAGCTGTCAAACAGTTGCCCAGCTGTCAAAAGGTGATTTCAAAAAATCTCTTTGAAATTGATTTTTGGTACCAAAATAAGGTTCTAAAAATCTGAAAAAAATCATAGTGGCTCAGAAAAAGGTGCTCTTTCGTATAAAATCAAAAAATTAATACATTTTTCATAATTTAAAAACCCAATTCTAGGGGAGTTTCAAAGAGGTTATGGGGAGCTTTTCAGAAATGGCGAGAGAGTTTCAGGTATGTTTCAGGAGATCTCAGAAGCATCCAGAAGGTTTTTGGAGGCATTTCGAAGTTTCTGGGAATTTCGGAGGTTTAAAAGGTATCACACGGAGCCGCCAAACTGCCCAAATTTGAGTTCTTTTGACGCAACCCCATAGTTTGGCCCAATAACTCAAATTTGAGTAAATCGAATAAACTGACACTAGGTAGTTTGCCTTTAACTCAAGCAAAAAAAAAATATACACTGAAACCTCCATTTAAGTCGATGCATGGCTGATCGAAAATAATTTTTACCGTACAGGGAATGACTAAACTATACAGTTTTATATTTTTTGACAAATCTCCTTTGTCATGCGAAGTGTTAAAAAATATAAAATTCTATATTTTTGTCATTGCCTGCATGGTAAAAATTATTTTCGATCAGCCCTGCAACGACTTAAATGGAGGTTTCAGTGTATACTCAAGAGTAGGTAAATTCAACTCAAACGTGAGTTTTTTCAACCCAATTTTGACAAAAACGATATTTACCCAAAATTGGCTTATTGGGCCAAAGTACCCCCGGTGGGTCGATGCAGCTCGCTTTGTTTTTGACAACACCGGTGGGGGAGAAAGAGAAAACAACCTAATTTTGGATAGAATGTTTAATCGATATACTTAGTTTTGAGTAAAATAAACCCAAAAAAATAGGTAGTTTTAGTTCTCCGTGCAGAGCTAGTTTCAGGGAGTTTTGGAGAAGTTTCAGATGATTTTATGGGATTTTCAGGAACGTTTCAGGGGTTTCAGGATGATTCAAGGGAGGTTCAGGAGATATCAAGGGCGACTCAGGGGCTCTCAGGGGGTCAGAGGCATTTTAGGTGCTCTTAGGGGGGTTCATGGAGTTCTCAAGAAGAATCAGAGAGCTATCTGGAGGATTTCTGGGAGATTTCAGAGAGTCTTAGGGATTCTCGAAGGTGCCTGATAGATTCTATAGGACGTTTTAGGGGATCTCAAGGGGGCACAAGGTGAATTCGTGGGGTTCTTAGGGATGTCATAGGGAACATCAGGCGATTTCAGGAGGTTTCAGGGAGTATCAAGTAGTAGTTCAGGGGTACCATGGAGTGACAAGAGCGTTGCAGGGAGTCGAGATTCAGGGTTTTCTGGGGATCGCAGAAAGAATTAGGATACTTTAAACTTAAAACGCCCCTGAAACCTCCCTTCAGGCTCCGCTGAAACCCTCTTGGTCATCTCAAAAAACGCAGGGGCAATTTTTTTTCTCGAGAACTAAGTTCCCTTATTCAAAGCACTGACTTAATTTTTTGATCTGCTTTAATTTATGCACATTTTCAATTTAGGCACACCAGTCCATGGCATAAGAGGAGGTTCCAGTGTGTGCCAAGAAAAACACATGTTAAATCCGGACAAAAACTCTCGAAGTAATGATTAGAGCAGGGGTTTTCAGGCCTTTTAGCTTGCGGTGCACTTTTTGGGATAGAAATGTTTCGCGATGCAGCTTCTTTCCAAGGTCATACTAATTGAATTGCGTCTGACAAAGATTTCAAGATATTGTCGTTTTTCCACCTCATCGAACGCGACGATGTGAGTTCGTCGATAGGGAAACGCTACGTATCGCGTCGCGGTGCACTTGTCAAGGCTTTGCGGTGTACCAAGTGCACCGCGTTACACGATCTGAAAACCCCTGGTTTAGAGAAATCCCAAATGGAACATCCTAAACAATCCCAGGACAATTTTCGGTAGAGGTTCTGGGACAAAAAGAGATCTAAGAGATGGGAACCCCTCATGACGATCACAGGAAGATATATCAAAATCAAGAACGAGGAATAGCATGGAAACATTGGAAACCCCTTGTAGAAGTCGTGAGAAAAAAATATTAACAATAACTCCTGTAGAAATCCCAAAAGGAGCTTCGAAATAATCCCGGAAGAATTAACCACTAGAAAGAATCTTCAAAGATAAATTTCGGAAGAAAGTTCGAATTAAATTTGAAGCGAAACTTCAAGAGAAATCCCGCGAGAACCTTTAAGAAACATCCCAGGAGAAGCTGTAGACGATAATTTCACTCGATAATCTTCACGATAATTTCCTCCCTGGGCTTGGATTATATCTTCCAGGAAGCTTTGATTTCAGGCATGTAGTCGATGTGCTTTGCAGTAATGATTGGAATAGCTGAATGTATAATCAATGGCAAACAATTCTGTAAAAATCAGATCTTCAAGTCATCGTCATCTGATATAGTTATACTGATCATGATGCTGCATAGTATATCGAACATTTGTCGAAGTCATTTATGTGCCGGGAAAATATAATTCCAAGTTGGTGAGAATATTACAAACTGAGGGAGGGTAATAGGCCCAGTCAGACCCCTGAATGGGCAGTGTGGGTTAGTGTGTGGGAATGCCATTGAACGTTTGTAATATTCTCCGAGGCTTTCGAAATCCAACAGGGCGCGTCCCCGGGTTGCGGATAGGGGGAAAAGGGAGATTTTTCGCATTTGTACTGTAATCAGCCAATGTGATATTATCTCCTATGGTGTTGTAGTGCGAATGAATGATCTCATTCTATAGGAATTCGAACCTTGTAGTGTATTGTTTATTAACTTCAATTTTCTAAGATTGACAAGGTTTTGAAGACAAACATGAGATGAGAGAATTGCCTAATAGGAAAGTCACATCAGCAAAGCTTTTACATATGCGAATGCTATCCATGGGGTCATGTCTAGCATTTGATATGTATGGCAATGACTGGTTCTTACCTAGCAGGAGTACTACAAGACCACGCGGACAATTCGATAAAGGGCTTAATTGGGGATAATATATTTTCCAGAACTGAAGGAACATTTTTTCCGGGTGACTTGTGAGTCGGAGAGGGTGGAAGTTTCCGTTTGTTATAATTGACAAAATAAACAATCGGGCGTTTTTTCTTTCTATGACCTGCTTGACATTGTGAGGATCATTGTTTTTTTTTTGGTTTTGGAAGGTATGCGATTCACTATTGAGCCTTTAAATTATTTTGCATCTGAATAGCATTGATATTGTCAAGTCTGTACCAACACCCAATCCCACACCAAAATACCCTTTTCCTATCCCATGGCGTTTATGTGGTCAGCAAAGACTATTCAGCCATTACCCCTCCTTATCATCGGCTTTGGACTGACTTGCGCTCTCATTGCCCCACCAAATGCTGCAAAATGAAAATGAAAATGAAATGATAATCTTCACGATAATTTCCTGAAGAAGTTTCACGGGAGAAATACCGTAAGGGAGCCTAGGAGTGAAAACATCTGATAAAAAATACCGGTTGAGCTGCTGAAGAAAACCCATGAAAAACTCTTGAAAAATTCTGGGAGGAATTAGAAATCACAGGAATAGCTACTGAGGAAATTCTGCGAGAAATCGTTCGAAAATCTCTGGGAAAACTCTTGAGAAAATCCCGGGGGGAACACCGGAATGAATTGCGGAACATAATTCAAGAGGAGTTCCGGAAGAAACTATCAGAAATTCAGCGACAATATCTGAGAAATACCGTGGGAAAAACTGCTGTAGTAATACTGAAAAAAAAAACAAAATTTCTTGGAGAAAACGCTGGAGGAACTGGGAGAAGTCTAGCGAAAAACTATACCTATGAAAGAAATCCTACAAGATCTCTATGAGAAACTTCAGACGAAATCAGTCGCAATTCAGGAATCCTGGAAGATTCCCACGGAGGAATCCCGAACATAATTGCTGAAATATTGGGAAAATACCAGTAGAAATCTGGAAACACCTCTGAGAGAAATTTTATTATGAAATACTAAGAAAAAGGTCATGAAAAGGGAGGAATATTTAGAGAATTTTCGGAAGGCATTTCAACTTTCTAAAAAAGTTCCAGAAAGATTCTCTAATAGAATTTGTAGAGAAATCCTTATGGAGAATTTCTCCAATTTCCCAGATTTACCCGCGTTTACCTACATTTTGCTTGATTTAGGAGTAGGCTTCTTGTTTCTTTTCCGAATATCCAGATTTTTTGGGATTCAAGCAGCACTGCGCGGGAAAGAGTTAGTTGGACAGTTCTGCGTCGTGCATGTAGTAATGGTCTTTACTTCTGAGTAGATGCTACGAGTAGTAAAGTTCGCTCGAGATTTCTGTTGGAGTTCCTTGCGGGATTTCTCCCGTAGCTCTTCTCGAAATTTCTCTTAGAGATTAATAGAGTTCCAGAATTTCACTGATATCACAACGTAACAAAAATTAGCTTTTGGTCTGTCTCAAGAGCGAACTTATGTGTCTCTGACAGATTTTGGGCCGCTGAATCCGAATCCGGGCTCAGATTTGTTCCAGCACGTCACAATTTTGAGCTATAGGGTGCGGGCACCGGTTTTGGCCAGTCTAAGGGAAATCATTTTTAAAAAATAACCAAAAATCCTATGAAAACAACCAATGCGTCAAATAAAAGGTTTCAATCTATATTTTGGAAGAAAAATGCAGAAATCAAGCCAATACTTGATTTTTGTATTAAAAGTGGCACTGGCCAAAATAGAAGCTCTGCCGCAGTTTTGGCCATATTCTTGGTAACTTTGGTTTCTATTTTGACCAATCACGTGTATTTCTTATGGGAGTGGCCAAATTAGAAGCACCCTGGCCAAAATAGATATATGGGAGCAGATTTTTTAAGGAAATATATTTTTTTCTTCCAGTTTTTAATCAAAATGTGTGGTTTTCACAGCTGTAATCATCATATTGTATTAGGATCTACTAGTAAAAATTAAATTTACGCCGGTTTAGATCGCAACAGGCTCAAAACCGCACTATGGCCAAAACTCCGGACTGGCCAAAACTGAAGCTTCTACCCTACCTCAATTCATAGGGCAAAATATGCGATTTTGGGATTTTATGACTGCCAGCCATTAAGCATTTCAGCCTATTGGACGCAGTGGCTTAATTTCCCCAACAGGGGAGGAAAAAAAAAAAAAAAAAGAAGCATGGGAAATTTTTTTAGGCAATCAAAAGGTCTCTCTCTCTCTCTTCTTGGCGTAACGTCCTCATTGGGACAAAGCCTGCTTCTCAGCTTAGTGTTCTACGAGCACTTCCACAGTTATTAACTGAGAGCTTCCTCTGCCAATGACCATTTTGCATGCGTATATCGTGTGGCAGGCACGAAGATACTCTATGCCCAAGGAAGTCAAGGAAATTTCCTTTACGAAAAGATCCTGGACCGACCGGGAATCGAACCCGTCACCCTCAGCATGGTCATGCTGAATACCCGTGCGTTTACCGCCTCGGCTATATGGGCCCTTCAATCAAAAGGTAAATTGGCCAATCCACTTATCCGCGAGCGGTAATGGCGGCGGCGGGTAATCCAACCGGTTCGGATTTTGACGTTTCTTGGGGGAAAGTCAAAACAGTTTCATTCTCCTCTTCACCCCTTCACCCACCGATCGGTGGCGCCAACCGATTGCGATCCCCAAGAAACGTCAAAATTCGAATCGGTTATTTGTGCCCGCCGCCGCCATTACCGTTCGCGGATAAGTGGATTAATATCTAAATTAACGACTCATGCAAAATGTTTTGTTTTACCAAGTCAAATTTGATAGATTTAAGCATTTTATGTTAGTAAGTAAACTTGCAAGCAACTTTTGGAGGGTGACTTGTATGGGAAATATCGTACCTTGAAACTGTCAAACTAGATTTGGTAAAACAAAATATTTTGCATGAGTCGTTTATTTAGATGTTAATTGACCAATTTACCTTTTGATTACCTAATAAAAAAATTTCCATGTTTAATGGCTGGCAGTCAAAAAAGCCCAAAATCGCATATTTTGTCCTATAAATTGAGAGATAGCTCAAAATTGTGACGTGCTGGAGCAAATCTGAGCCCGGATTCGGATTCAGCGGCCCAAAATCTGTCAGAGACACATAAGTTTGCTCTTGAGACAAAAAGATGTTGCGCTGTGTTTTCAGCAATTTTATACTGCGAACAGTGAAACACAACTGCGATAACCAGATTTGAATAAGTTGACCCATCCGGATCCCCGTGACAGGTTCCGCGGGGCCTCATTGGGACCACTTCTAGTTTTCAACCTATACATGCCGTACGACATATCAATCTTCATGATTTCGAATGACTGAGTCAGAAACGATAGACTGAAGTCTGTATCAACTAATATGGCCACCCGGAACATCTGGCATAGGTTCTACGGGAGTGTCATCGAGAACATTCCTGATTTGCAACCAAAACATGTCGTGCGGCGTATCAACCTTCATGATTTTGAGAGAATGGGGCAGAAAAAAATGACTGAAGTATGTATCAACTGATGTGGCTGCTCCGGAACACCTGGAAACGATTCCGCGGGGGCCTCTCAAGCACAGTAACGCACAAAATTTTGAAAAACAGACCCCTCCATCACCCCCCCCCCCCCTGACCCAAGTACAATCCGAAATATCTCCGGAATGGCCACTCGATTTTAATAAATTAGCACAAATTTATGATCGATTGAGGGCGACTTAAAAAAAATCGGATGGAAATTGACGAAATGCCAGCATTCTGAAAATGAGTTGTCGGGGGTCGGGTACGTGAAGGTTAATCGCAAATTGTTGTGCTTTGGTAAAGGACGGTAAGGAGGTAACCCCATAACAGCGATCTAGGGGTGTACCACCTACGAATTTGTTCGACTTGCCTAATGCTAATGCTAATTAACAACTTACCAAAAACAAATAATTTTCAATTACCGTTGTTAATTGATTATCTTACAAATACACAACAAATGTACTTCACTTTTTCATCCCATATATGAACCATAATAAAACAATTAAAAAACTACAAGAGGAAAGTTGAGTGGAAAGACTTGTTTGATTACTCGGATCTTTATGATTACCCCCCATAAATACTGAAAATCTGTGTTTGTTTAGGGAAGATTCAAATATTACGTCCATCGTTTTTCGGGTTCTCCAGACCCCCCCTCCCCCCTCTGTCACGCAATTTTCCTATACCCAATACACGTACTGTCACACTTTTCTAGACCCCCCCCCCTCCCCCAAATGTTGGACGTAATTTTTGAACGTTCCCTTACTGCTTGTCAACATTCCGCGATAAGAGCCGCCACTGTTCGCTGCCTCAAAAATCCCGCCTTTATAGTCGAGTAGTTGTCGCGGCTGCGCTTGTTCTCTGATAAGAATTTGCTACCAGTTCGTTCACGCACTTGATAACAACTGACAAGTGTGACTCACAGTTAGAGCAATTCATTGGGGTGCGTGGACTGTGTTAGATTGCGAAGTGTGATGTTCAACGATTTGTCATTGTTATCAAATTAACTTCATAGGAATAGGTCAAAGGTTTGCGATTGGATTTTTGTGTACAGCTCTGCCACCGTTCTGAATGTTCTGGTAATAATGTTCGCAAAGCGCATAAATTGACCGGATTTTGTGAAAATCGTACCTCGGCTGTTGAGCTCGGCTCATCGCATTACACATTCCAGAGCAATGTGAAGAGTAGTAGGCATAAGAGTCTGTTACCTTGTTGCAGTCTCCGTCGAGATTCCAATGAACTGGTAACAGGATAGTTCACGCAGTTTTTAAAGCTTCAAAGTAAAGCCGTTTTTGTCCATGATTTTCCATAGCTCTGTACGTTTGTTGTACTGTCATACTCCACCGTGAAGCCGATGAACAAGAATTCACGGCGGCTCCACTGGAAGGTTTGCCGTACGGTAAGATCTAGTCGATTGTCGATCGGCCGTCGATGAAGCTAGCTTGATAATTGCTCACGAACTCATTCGTTCTATGTGACAGACGACGGAAGTTGTAGGCGGTATTCAAAATGGTAATTGCTCGAATGGCATCTAATCCCCCAGCGTGACAATTGGATTATTACCGCCCTCTGCTACATTGAACAAGTTGTTTGCAACTCCATTAGAGATTTGTGTAAATGTAAATGCTATGCTATGTTATGCTACGAGTAGAGATCACAAGCTGTTCTTCATAAGTTTATAACACCTATTTTATGTGATTAGAACTTACGCGACTTAACTACATTTATTTCATTTTTATCTTTTACAGGGAATCCTGTATGTCACTACGCTTAACGGCTCCAGCAACAAGTCATAAATCAACGGTAGCGATGTTAATGCTGTATTAAAGCCACATAAATACAACACGGCCTCAGAACCAGCTAAAGTGACCGGATCGTTAGATTACTTCAAACCTCTGACGTGGGAAATGATGATCCAGAAACAGAGCACCATAACATAAATAGGTAGATGAAAAGTGAAATTCCCCCCTGGCGGTAGTGTAGAAATAGTGAAATAGGTTTTCGATAAATAGTAAAAAAAATTGAGTGCACCACGCGCCAAACAAGGTGAGCAAATTGAAATGTAAATACGGGCTCTACCGCTCGCTCGTTCGTCTGCCGATCGTATATTTTGGTTCGCGGATACCAGGTGTACCCCTGTTGTGTTGTGTACCAAGCAGCAAGTGAACCAAGAAGAAAGGTGAAAAGTAAGCGCGAAAGTGGATGTGCATGTATATCGAGAGCTCCCCACTCGTTGTTGTTTCGTTGATCCGCTCATAAAGTGCCCTCTCCCATCCAATCGGTTTTGGTGCAATTAGTGCTGTGCTGGGTGTAGTATATACGGCAGTACCACGTGGTCATCTACGCTTTCCACACCAGCTTGCGGAAAGGTGCGTGATGGGAGCAATCTTTCGTCGCTTCCCATCATCGTCGTCGACGCCGTCGTATACTTCCATCCTAAGCCGCCGCTGCCACCGAGCTGCGTAGAACGAAGTGCTGCGAGGAGAATTGCCTACACCACGCAACACTACACATCCGTAGAAAAACAGCAGTAGTTTTGCTTGCCCCAAGGTAGGTGTAACTCGTGGTTGGTAGTCGTAGGTCGGGTCGTCGTCACGTCACTGCTGGGAAATTATGTCTCTATTGAATTTAATTGCGGTATTTGCTGCACTCGTGGTGGCGTTCGAGTCAGAGCAGTTTGTTCTTGGCGAAGTGATAAATTGAGTTAAATGCTGCTAAAACTAGTCTTACTTTTTTTTTTGTTGATCAAACGTCCCAACTGCAACAGAGCCTGCTTCCATGAGGATTCCACAGTTATTAACTTGACCCTTTGGGGCCTATTTTTACCAAGCTATTAACGTATTCAGAAATATCGACATTACAAAAGTAAGTGAAATATATTTTTGGGGTGTACTAAGTCATAAAATTTGCTCTTGAATTTGAAGCATAATGTCTACACCTGTAATTGTAACTATTTTAATCCAACAAATGTCTCTACCATATTTAATAATCGTATCACAAATTTTGAGGAAGGTCATCCAAATCCATTAGTTGATACTAAAAGATCTTGACCCTGTAATAGATCTTCCTTCCGATATATATATACTTGGGGGATTTTCGGCCTTGCAGTCTTCGGTGTGCAATCAAAACGACATATGTTTTCTATGATTGCACACCGAAGACTGCAAGGCCGAAAATCCCCCAAGTTCAAGAATCTACAGTCGATATCATCCACAAGATATATATATATATATAGATCGGAGCTACCAATGATGTTTATTGAAACTCATAGATGATGCATATACATTACAAGATTACGTATCTCAAATTCGCCATAGTTGATTTTCAACCTTTAATGATGCAAATCAAGAAGAAAAAATCGTGAACTACAGATCACGATCACAAAAGATGGCTGCCATCATTCAAACTTCACAATTTGCGCAAATTGTGAAAGAAATAATTCATTTTCCTTAACTTTTCCGCTTCCATGCGCCCTATTTTGCCATAGTGTACCAGTTATGGCTAATCCCATAAGGAATGCATGTAAATAGTGCGAAGTGGAACCCAAATTTACAATTATGTCCATAACTGGTACAGGGTTCCCATCATTGGCACACGCCGTAATAAATACTAAATGTAGTTTTGGCTCGGTTTCTGTATTTTTCCTGTAAAGTATGAAAACTAATCTATCATTAGAAATATCGATGACATTCATCGGTATTCTTCTTATTTTGTAGAAATACCCAGGTAACCACTAAGCATTTGAATAATCCGTGTATCAGTCCGTATTATGCATTTAAACTGCTTGCTGCCCTACATAAGCAGTTCGAATGCATAACTGCCTTGAGTTAGCATAAGCTGTGCTGCTCAAATGCTTTTGGCTGTTAATTAGCATTTCAACTGCTTGAAGTGTTTTCACTTGGGAGCAATCAGAATGCTTTTCAACTGTTCTTTAAATGCTAGGATCAAAAAGGTTTGGAGATATGTTACGCATTTGGCAACACATATTGTCTCTCTCTTACAGAGCCTATTCTTCTGTTTATAAATTTGTGCATCTTATTTGTTTCTTCATTTTCCCCTACTCATCCAAAAGCACCAAAGAAAACATTACTGCTACTGGATTGGATTGGGAATTTGTCCATCAAAAAATCACCAATTATTTATCATTTCGTCGGAAAATGTATGCCGAATAGGTGGATGCTTTGGTGGATCAGAGGATTGTTTGAAAGAGGGAAGAAAGAATCATATTCCACAGATATTTAAAAGAAGGGATCGTTATGCTCTACCACAATGATACATCTCAATGAAAACAAGTTTTGGATGTTGAATCTGAAGCTGTTATCGAATCATTATATTGGCGATTGAATCATGCACGCCACCGGAACAGCTTTAGCATCGTGGATCATGAGCAACAGAATTAGAAGCAGATATGATTCATCAATCTCCGGATCGTTAATTCAAACCTACATCACTACAAAAATCAGCAAAAAAGTACCACCTAGCACCGGCTGGAATATGGAAGGACGATGAAGCGGGGAAGCAGGCTGAGAGAACAAGAAGCAGACGTCAATCTATTTTTGTTTTTTTTTTTTTGCTCGACGAGGCGTTACGCTTCTTTGACATTTCGTCACGACGTTCCTGAAGGAATAGCACTAAGACAGTCCGTTATTTTGCCAAAACCTGCTGTGAGGTAGCACTATAGGCGCATATACGGCTTATTAGCATTAAACGCCTTGTCGTAAAGGCTACTATAATGCTGAAGGAATGCTATTTTAAATGCTTACTGGTTACTTGGGTAGTTTTGCTTATGTAGTGCGATAACTGATACAGGCACCCTAATCTGTTTTCGCCCTTGTGAAACCCGAATTCTCACAGTAGCCACTGCTTCAAAAAGGAACGAACTTAAAAATTTTATAGAGCTCCGATCAAATCCGAAAATGCAAACTTTTAGCCGTCCGGACGAAGAGAAGCAGTAAATGAAGTTTTGTGACCACTGCCAGCGGTGGTTTATCATTTCTTTGTGATATCAGTTGTGCATCTGTAACGAAAATGCAGCGCTGCAAGATAGATTGACAAGGCTCGAAGCGGAGAAGCAGCAGCGGGAAATGAAATGATTCTGTACAGGAAACGTTGGTGATGCAACAGGAGCTGTTTAGGGTGTGCCAGCAACTGGAGCAAGAGAAACGGGAGATGAAACTCGAGTTCGAATAGGCGCAAATGTAGAAGTAGAACATCGAATGGAAGGAAAATGCGGAAAATGTGAGAAGTTCGTAAAGCGGAAGAATAATAACGGAATGGGAATAATGGAGTATGGGAAAGATCTCGTGAGCTACAAGTCGAGGAACAAAATGCATGGAAAAGCGGATGCAATGGATCACAAGCACTCGGTCTGCTTTACCGATCAGGAGTGAAGCAAAGCAAGAAGGCGAAGACAGTTAAGGATGTTTTGGATTCGAAAATCGCAAGTTTCGAAAAACAAGTATCCGCTGGAAGATTCGAAAAGAAGAAGGTTCGGAAGGTTCCGAAGAACGGAAGAAGCTAGAGAAAATTGTCGGTAAAGTGGAAAAGGCAACGATGGGCAGAAGCGAGATCCGCGGAAGCGAATTCCTGTTCAAGAAGTTGCCAACGTTCTCCGGAAAGTTGAAAGACTGGCCGATGTTCATCAGTATTTAGCAACGAAAGCATGCGGCATGCTGTTCACGGATCTGAACGATATCTCAACATGCTGTTGACGATGGTTTGCACAGCCGCTCCTCCGATAGTGGATCAGCCAACAAGTTTCATTAGAGAAGTAGTTCAGTAGTAGCATCGATCATCTACAAGTAATCGCGGTAATTGAGCACTTGTCAACCCGATGCTATCAAAAAACCTGTTGGATGGCATTCAGGTGGAATAGATATGATACAGCAGGAATAGCAAAGTTGTGATAAATCGCATAGGAGATCGTTATTGGAGAAAGTTCTAAATTCCAGAGTGCTAGTTTTGGAACGAGTTTTTCCCGATTCTCTAACATTCAGCTGCGGTTGTGCGGGAAAATTTAAACCAAAACTAACTGGACGAAAACACTGTAACTATTGAGTACCTGAAAAATGTCTCAAATAAACGGACCGAATCGTTGGATAACATAAAATAATAGTGTTTTGGTTTTGTCAAGAATGAGAAGCCACCACGAAGCAAAAGCTAGTTTGGATCAAATCGACGGAACTGGGAAATGAGAACAGCAAAATAGTTGCGCAACATTCCTGTAGCCCGGTGTCTAATGAGTAGCTAAACGAGCTCATGAAAAGCTATTATACAGTTGGAGGACTCCGCTATTTCCATAGCCTTGTTTCCGGAGCCGAAAGAATACAGAAGAGCGAAGGAGATTTTGAACAAAGGACGAGAAGGATGGTGAAATCACGACAAAATTGAATTTCTCTACAGCTCCCTATTGCTTGTACTCTAATAAACCCAACCTCAAAATAATTGAAAATTCTCATGCGTTTTAAAGACGCGTAGCCCGTCATCAGCATCATTGAAATCTTGCTCGAAATTTCAAAGTTAACCAATTCTTGGTTACTGGTTACGCATATTTGTATGAAAATGTATCAACTCATTCTCATATGCTCACTCGTGGTGAGTGTGATGCTGCGTGGCGGCAGAATTGCCCGTTTTGTATCACTTCAAAAACGCGAGGCAAACAATCATTGAAAATCGAAAAGCCAGATTCATATGAAAATTTTGTGATGCACCAAGTCACCTTAATAGGTCTAACAACCTCAGACGATTTTGATAGATCACTGATAACCTCATCAAAAAGTACAAACACGAAGCGACAACGTCGGAGCTGCTAGCGTAGGATTACAGCAAGGAGTGATACGTTCCGCTGACCGTCGTCTACTTCTCGAGAATGAACATGTTTCGTCTGGTGTGGAACGCCAGAGTGGAAGTAAGGGGAATGTCGCTCAATTGGAAATTTCTGAAGTGGCCGGATATAACAGCCTTGCCTACGGTAACATTACAAGTTACAGGAGCAACACGTCTCGTATAACACAGAGATGTAGTACCAGCTGCGGATGCAAGAAGGAGACAATTGAGCGAAAAGATTCCAGTTCTGAAACGATCCGTTAGAGAAGTCGACCGACGTAATAGACGTGGCGATCTTTGAATGGACGAGCTTACCATGCTCGGTGCAGTTCGTCAAATATCTGAAAGTGTAGGAGTTAGCAGGACAGTTAACAGCGGGGCGGCCGAAGCTATAGTTGAAAACTACTACATTGACGACTGTTTCGATAGCGTGATCACGATCGAGGAAGCTATGAATCGGGTGAACAAAGTACTACTATACATCCACTCTAGAGACGGTTTTGAACTTCCCAACTATGATTTTGGAGGCCATGGTAGAACGAAAAAAGAACCAATGTGTACATAAGGAGTCAGGATCTGAGCGAGTACTGAGGATGGTGTGAAGTCTGACTAGTGACGAGTTCTCGTTTCCCATCAAGCTGAGACAAGATCTGGCACCATCAGACGAGAAGTTACCTATCAAAAAGATCCTGCTGAACTAAGTGATGAGCTGTTTGAACCCGTTAAGACTGTTATTCGTGATGACGAAGTCGAAGTTAGAACCGTTGCATCACATGTCATGTCAGTATCGTGATTAAAGTTGCAAAATGCAGTGCAAGAAGTGAGGCTGGTGAACTCCGTCAGCGAGACATTATGGATAGAGATGGAACAGCGTTCCATGTGGTCCGACTCGAGGACTGTGCTGTCTAAGATTCAAGCCAACTATCATAGGTATAAGCAGGCCCGTATTAAAGATTGTGGGGGCCCAGGGCCCGAGCGGATGTGGAGGCCCCTCAGAGGTACAAATGCGATGAGCCAAAAAGTTTTTCTTTGTTTTTTACCAGTACTCAAGCAAAAGGGTAAAATAAAGTTAATGCTTAACAAGCAAAACGGTTTTTGTGGGGGCCCCTAAAATGTGGGGGCCGATAACCAACTTTGAGCTGCTACATCTCCGGATTCAATGAACCGATTGCAATGAAATTTTGACCATTCATGACTTATATAATGATCTCTGAAAAGCATTTAACTTAACTTGAAATTTTTAACAATAGAAAAAGTTATAGCAGTTTTATTTTTTTCACGATTTTTTAGCAAATTCTGCATTAACATATCTAAAGGGTCTAACTCGTTTTGTAAACAAACATTGTTTCTGTCGGAGAAAACTTTTCGTCAAACGAAATATTCTTCATTGGACCACTGGATGTATGTATGTTGTCTGTTGTCTAGTGTAAGTTATGTTTATAGTCTGTAAAGCCTCTGGCTGGCTAACAATGGTTGTGTAGTATATTTTTTTAAGAAATTTAAAACAAAAAACATAGAGTGATAAAACGATTTATGCTAGCGCCACTCTATAAAAACTGTGGGAAAATGTTCCAATTTCGGTAAAAACAGTTTATCCCTGATAGAAGAGTAAATTACCAACAACCTTGCCGAAGACAGTGGTTTCATACAACTCCGGCCCCGAAGGATTTTAGCTTTCTGTGATCATTGACCATTGACCATTGATTGCATTCGTAAATCGTTTGGCCGGCACAAAGATATGCAATTCTCTGAGAAATCAAGAAAATTTTCTTCACGACAAGATCATGAAACAACCGGATCAACTTAGCATGATTTTGCCTCATTCTACTGTGGCTAATGTTACGCCTTTATATTCCAAGTTCTGAAATCCTGGACACTTAGGATGATTCTGGGTCAGTCGGAGGAATACCTTATCAGCTTTGCAGTTTTATTCACAACATAGTTGATTACTATGTTTTGAGTTGCAGACTGGATAGACAAATTCAAATGGAATAATCGCGAAACAGTCCACGTAAGATGAACGCTACCTTAGTGGTGGTAGAACCAATAGTGATGGTAGTGGCTATTTAGCACTATTTTGAACTAAAAGTTAGCTGACTTTAGCTGAAAAAGTTATTGTTTTGTTAAAAGTTGTTACAGAATTCTAGTTTTGAGCTTATGAACAATTTGGAATAAATAAAACAGTTTTAAGTACAGCCTTTGAAGGTAGGGAATGAGTGATGTTATTAGGCTCACACGAGTCACATCTATTTTTCTGTGCATCAAATGTCAGTTAACGAATTCAGAAGTGATAAAAAGTGAAACCACTCCGTTGGCTAACACCATATATTACTCGGAGTTAACATTGGGTTCACAAGATTGGTGAGGTTTCTCGAACCGCTTCGTCAGTTTCAGGTTTTTTTGACGATTGACTAAATCAACAACCATTAGTACAGTGGAGAATGCAGCGCGGGTACGAATCAGCACCACCACCGCGTATGCCAACAGGTTACCCAACAACAGTAGGTAGGTGGTAGTAACTCGTCGCCCAACAACGACGATAGACCGCGACGAGTTTGTCGCCGGCAAATACATGATATGGTGTGGTGGTAGACAGCTACCTACTTGTTCGTTTGCTCACTTAAGTGGGGCCGCACTTTTTTTTCGGCTCACCTTTTTGCATTGACACAGCATTTTTGCAGACATAGTTTTTCACTTAATGCCAAATGTTACCAGGCAAGTTCCATCCATTGCATTGTGGCACGAATATTGCTGTCATTCTGCTACAGCAATAACGAAGCGGCAACTTGAAGTGCGACTAGAGGTGTTGATTGTGATGGGGAATTTTGAACATCGGCGAAATGAATATTTTTGTTTGTTTCAAAGATAATTGATCACAGTGTTGATAATTTTACAAATTCCAATGCAATCTCAAGGAAAACGGAAAATACAAGTTGAAATCTGAATTTCCAGAACTGTTTATGGAAATTTGGCATTGTCAGGTGGAAGCAGAGTAACTCTCGCTGAAAGTATAGGCTAAACCATACATGCACCATTCATTCTGCAGAGTTGCTTGGGGCCTAAAAAGGCATGCAAAGTTGACCCACCCTACTAGATACTACATGGCGACCGTTGCACTGAACAAGGCGACCACACAACCACATAAAATACTATGGCCTTTTATGGTGTTTCCATTATTTTGAAAGTTTATATTTCAATAGTAACCTGTTGGTTTCAATGGGTGCACGACATGATATACAAAACGCAGTAACTCACTCACTTGATAACGTACTCTTGAAAATAAACTGAATGAGTTCATCCAAACAAGAAAAGCGACATCTTTATCGGTTACCGCTTTGACATTTGAATCGCTTTCGTTGTTTGAAATTTTGCCACAAAAAAAGGAACAATTTCCACAGCAAGAAAAAAATGGATTGTGATTTCTTAGAAAACGCGGATTCGCAGTTAAATTTTTCTGATAATTGTGTATGAATCCAGTCTAGAGTAATCACCACTCATCGTGTGTGCAACATATGACATATTAACGAACGGTGACTAATCGGCGTCATTAGGAATGATTACGATTCGCTGCTGAAATCCCATTTCTGTTCTTCAACGGAACCGATTGCCATCCATCCATTGTACATATTTTGAAATCATGTCACAGTAATCCACACAGAAACGGCACGTTCGCCACAGATGATAATGATGCATGCCAGGACTGTTATTAGTCGGGCGGCCGGGATTGATGGACGGTCGGCCAATGCGATGAAATAAACGTTTGTTATTTCAACATCGTGCTGTCGTCGTCGTCGGTGGCCGGTCAACCAACCACTGCCATCGCAGAGTGAACAAACGATTAGAGTAAAAACGATAATTGATAGAGCACATTATTCGGTGAATAAACCGGAAAACTCGATGCAGAGATAAGACCTTTTGCATGACGAAAGCTTCTATCAATAATTAGCGCGTGATAGTGATATGGGCGTTCCGACTGGTATTCTTTATTCTTAATCAAGGACGTGATTGAAACTGCACTGCAGCAAGAGCGTTAACAATGCTGTAGCGTTGTTACCTGTTGTTACTCGTTCATGGGTATGGCCTACTAAAAGTCTCTAATATCTTATTCTGGATGTGATAATGAGCTTGATGATCTAATAGATTATATATCGAAGCTCTTTGGTTCAATCTTTGACTCGTTCCGTTCCTATGAACATATATGAAAACCGTATGAACCTGTGAACATGTATATCCTGCTCATTTTATCACAGCCATTGTTACCGCCACTTTGTGTTATTTTGTTAGTTAAACGCGCATCGTGAATGACTAATCTCGCAGAAATGCATAAATAAACTCGTTAACGTGTACATACAAACTCATATACAAACGCGAAAATCATTTGTGTTGACATAATGCGATTAAATATGTGATAACAATCAAAGAACTCATGTTTTGCTACGACTGCAGTACCAAAAAGCCCTAATTAATCCACCTAGCGGTGATGGTGCCTTTCTCATGCCTTCGAAAAATCATATCAATCAAACTCAAGTGACATATTTATGAATATCGTACTTTTATCCAATTGACAAAAGTCCTGTTCATAATACAAGCAATCATGTCGGTTAACTGGGTTCTGTTTTCGATGATATTCTTTAAAATTGTCACAGGCACCTAAAATGTGTCTATATGAACCGACGCGCAGTATAATAAATTTCCCTCGATTTTATCATTTTATTCTTATTAACTTTCTCACTAATAAGAGTACGTTACGTAATATAAACTGAACGAAGCATTTGACATTCCTTGTTTATATTACTCATGGTGGCTTTGGTCAATTTATTAAATCGAATGTGTTTTTCTGTTTATTCTTTAGCTTTTAGCTTTTTTATACAATCCACCTTTGTCTACTAAATTTAAGCAAAAAAAAATACAGAAAGGCAGCTGGTTTTCAAATCTACGCAGTATGGGTACAATTGATCCGTAATATTAAATTGTGCACCGCTATCTTGAATTTGTGCTAACATCTTGAATTTTTTCATCATACTTTTGAACTTTTCAAAAATGTGTTTGAACATTGTACAACATCTCCGCGCGTTTTCAAGTACTTTTAGCACTGAAATTGCGCTTTGAATATTCATTTTAAAGAAGAGTATGAAGAGTTATTTTGAAATGTAAGAAAATTATTCAATAATTAAGGTCTGTCACGCAAAGATAATGATAAAATCGGAACATTATTGTGTACCCATATATCATGATATTAAAGCTTAAAATTCCTCAAAACAGCCACCATTTTAGATATTTTGGCCGCCATATTGTATACTCTGGTACGCCATTTTTGGACTGCGTTTTCCCCATACAAAATTATCCCTACACTGTATGTTTTCAGAGCCCGAAACTTCTTAAAACTGCTGTCATCTTGAGTTTTGGGTCGCTAACTTGGATATTTTGGTCCCCATGCCAAGCATACCCATATTGCATGGTTTAAGAACCTAAAACTTTTTAAAACAGCTGCCATCTAAAATTTTGGGTCGCTATTTCGGACATTCTGGTCGTCATTTTTTTACTAAGGACATCTCCATACCAAATATACCCATTTTGCATTGTTTAAAAGCCTTAAAACAACCTCCATCTTTAATTTTGGGCCACCATCTTGTATATCATTGGGTCGCCATCTTGGATTTTGGTCTACCATCTTGTGCTATTTTTGGATTCCGGTCCTCTCCATACCAAATATACCCATGTTGCATGGCATTTAGGCTCTTAAAACTTTTTAAAACAACCTCCATCTGGATTTTGGGCCGCCATCTTGAATATTCATTTTTGAACTCCGGACATTTTCTCCACCCCAATATACCCATATTGCATGGTTTTAGAGTCTTAAACTTCTAAAAACAGACGTCTTTTCTAGTTGTGGGTCGCCATCTTGAATTTTTGGCCGACATCGTATAGTTTTGTGATTTTCAATGCTGATTTCCTTATAAAATTCGGCAACCATGTTAACAAAATTCCGCGCAATTTGATGTGTCGCATGATAAATTTGGTTCAGTTTTATATATGATCAGTTCACCGATGCTGATTCGGATCACTGAAATGGCCATAACTCCGGAACGCCTTGACCGATTCCGACCATTTTTAATAGCAAACAATGCGGTAAAATTCCGGTTCGATTCGAACTATAATCCGTAAGATCGGCCAATGGAAAGTCCCTTAAAAGTGAGTGAACTTTTTTTGCGCACAGACGTACATACATACACACATACAGACATCATCTCTATTCGTCGAACTGAGTTGATTGGTATATGTGACTCGACTCTCTGAGCTTTCTATCGATAATTCGTTTTTTGAGTGAACATATAGCCTTTCAGTACACTTTGGTGTATAAGATAGGCAAAAACTAAAGGAAACAGTAAACAGCCGGCAATATCGTCTGAAGTTTTTTATTTTGTTTAATTTAATGAGAAAAATTACCAAACAGATATCCAATTGATTGATTGATTTGTCTTTAAAGGGTGATACGGTCAAAATTTGGTCACACAATTTGTTTCATAACTTGAGACTGCGTACACCAAAACAGCTGATTTTTGGACCAGTATTGGTACATTATATGTAGCTTATACCATAAAATTTTCATCAAAATCGGTTTAGTATTTGCGGAGATATTGTGAATCCTGAAAACTGCAATTTTAAAATTTTGTACAAAGTGGATTAAAAAATAAGAACACATTTTTACTCTTTTTTTTATAGAGCCAGAAATACTGAACCAATTTCAATGAAAATTTTTCTGTGTGTTAAGTATACATATCAAAATGTTATGTAAAAATTTCATTCAATTTGATTCAGCCGTTACAAAGTTATATTTGTTTAGGTGGTCAAATTTTGTCAAATTTTGTCGAGTCAAGTCAAATTTTGGTCACACAATTTTTTTCATAACTTTAGATTGCGTACACCAAAACAGCTGATTTTTGGATCAGTAATGGTACATTATATGTAGCTTGTACCATAAAATTTTCATCAAAATCGGTCTAGTATTTGCGGAGATATTGTTGAACCCTAAGATCCGCAATTTTAAATTTTTGTGCAAAGAGGATTCATACATTTTTACTGTTTTATTTATAGAGCCAGAGATACTTAACCGATTTCAATGAAAATTTTTCTGTATGTGTAGTATGCATATCAAAATGTTGTGTAAAAATTTCATTCAATTTGATCCAGCCGTTACAAAGTTATATTTGCTTAAGTGGCACCCGGTCAGTTTTTTTCATATTCAAACTGCTACAACTTTGAAAGTATTCATACAAAATGGCTCAAAATTTTACCAAGAACGTATTTTCATAATAGTACTATACTGTAAAATTTTGATAAAAATCGGAGCAGTATTGGTGGTTCTATAATCAAAATTGTGCTTCATTGACCTTAAATTTCCGAAAATTTACTATGGAGCGCCTTTGTACAAAATTTTAAAAAGGTAGGTCGATGGTTTTGTCTATATATCAACCAATACTCAATCGATTTTGATGAAAATTTTATGGTATAAGCTACATATAATGTAGCATTACTGGTCCAAAATTCAGCTGTTTTGGTGTACGCAGTCTAAAGTTATGAAAAAAATTGTGTGACCAAATTTTGACCGTATCACCCTTTATCATAGACACTTTCATCTCTTTGGATATCTATAGTTTTGTCCAAATGATTGGTGAAAAAAATCAAAGGTTTTGAGACAATTTTTGTACAAAATCCAATAATTTTTTCTATGAAATTTCAATAGATATTTTCTCAGAGTCTTATTCAATTGCTCAAATAATTTCGCCAAAGAAATTTTCAAGAATATTGTGCAAGTGGTTGCAGTAATTTCAATATGTAACTCATCAGGAATATAGGTTCAGGAATATTCTAGAGACGCGTTCAATTTTCCTACAGTGATTTCTTTAGGAATTCCAACCCACCTTGAATATCTTCTTCTTCTTCTTCTTTATGGCACGACGTCCCCACTGGGACTTGGCCTGCCTCGCTTCAACTTAGTGTTCTTTGAGCATTTCCACAGTTATTAATTGAAGGGCTTTCTTTGCCTGCCATTGCATGAATTTGTACATTGTGAGGCAAGTACAATGATACACTGTGCCCAGGGAGTCGAGAAAATTTTCCCGACTAGAACGGGAATCGAACCCGCCGTCTCCGGATTGGCGATCCATAGCCTTAACCACTAGGCTAACTGGAGACCCCACCTTGAATATCCTCAATTATATGTTTCCACGAATGATTTCATAACTCTACTATGTGATATTTTCTTTGATTTTCGTAGTTGATGAATTACGCCAGTTGTCATAATTAAAGCATACGGGTCATACAAACATTTTAACCTTTTAGTAGTCGCGCTTCTGCTCATTTGTTGTACATTCTTGTAGAGCTGGTCTAGCTGCACAAGTTTGTCATTTACCATATTCTCATGTTGAGCTTCTAAAGTGCGCTGGATGTGGTTGAATTTAAATATATCGAAATGACATTTTCAGGACTGGTTGCATTGCCATGAGAAGGTTACATATTATTTTCCTTACTCTAAAATTCAGAATCATGAACATTTTCAAGGAGCTACCGGATAAATCAAGAAAGACCCGTGAATTTGATTTATAGTTTGAGGTGGCCATTCTAATTTCAACACATCCTAAATTGAATTGATTAACATAACTGACATAAAAATACCGGCTCATCGCCGGGATAGAACGGCTTAAACATTGCTTGTTACTTTTCGATGCACTTCTTATCCTAACTTTGTCGTTCTCTTACGACAGGGTGGGCACCCAGTTGGGAATTTGGGGAAAACCGAGAAAAGCTCTGAAATTTGATACCACCGGGCGAAAGTCGGGAAAACCCCGAGAATGTTAATCACCGGGAATTTCAAGCATACAATCTAGGACGACTTCTAAAGTTTATGCAATTTTCTGTAGATTTAAACATCAATGATAATGTTAATCATGTTTGATTTATAAAAACTTTTTATTTAATTTCATATGGCAGTACAGTGTTCGGAAGTGTTGAACTGGTAAAAAAAAACAAAAATCTTCTACCTGAATGTATTGCCGGGAAATCCCATTTTGGCGAAGCCTTCGCATAAATTCCTGGCAAAACTCGTGGTTAAATTCATGGAAAAAAGTTTGAGTATATCGAGATCCTGTTTCAATTTAAAATGTCAATTGAAATTCTCGGGGGAATTCCAGTGAGTCTTCAAAAGCATCTGTAGCAATATTATATAATTGTATGATTTATGGAAGGATTATCAAATAAATGATCTGTCCCTACTGAAATTTCCGGGAAAATGCTTTCTCAAAAACAAATTCCTGTCATATCTAAAAGTGCCCTTAAAAATAAATTCCTCAAAATTTCGTATTGCAATCGCTGATGAAATAATCGAATGCCAGACGAATATCAGGCAGAATCTAGAATTTCTTTGATCTCATAAATTTCTTTTAGAATTTACGAATTCAGCCTTAGAAACCTGCCGGACTTCTTGCAGTAACCATTTACTCTACCATAAAGTTCGGCACTGGTTTGTCAAACATTTCAAAAAAATAACCTAAGTACGACCATCAACAATACTACTCAGACTTCGCCAGAAGTAACCATTCCAGATATTCTGTCAGTGAGCCATCTACAAAGTTTTGCTTTTACTAGGCATTTTATCACTGCTTAGGAGTTTTGCAAACGAATTTACCAAAAATCTTGGAGACGAGTTTAGTGGTCTAGTGGCTTCCGCTTTTGATTCGTATGCAGAAAGTCCTGGGTTCAATCTCTGGCTAGGAAAGCTACTTTGTATCATTATATCCACTTTCACTTCACTCTTTTCTCTACATATACATCTCATGTACAAACTTTTGTTCCCCTAAAATCCAAAACATTTTAGAATTGAAAAAAAAAACGACAAAAACTCGGAAATTTTATTCACCGTTCTGAGTGGTCACTTATGAAGTGTAGACAAACTTCGAAACAAGTTCTCAAAATTAAATCGAACAGATTCTCAGTTCAAAACATATGTGACCACAATAAAACGAAAAAAAAAAGAATTTTCACTTCATCACAACACCGCTACTTGTCAAGCCCAGACAGCCGGACATTTTTCAAAAGAGGAACGAAATCGGTGCAAAGCAACACCAGTCAAAACACAAATGACCTTCCGCCGCAGCGAACGACGTGAATTCAACAATCATGCAAAAAAAAAGCCGCTTTCTAGCGGTTATTTTCAGCGGAATAAGTGACCGCAATCGAACGCGACTGTTGTTAATGCATGAATGCGTCCGTCCCGTACACAGTCAAAACAAAGCAAGTGCCGTCATCCGTCGGCATTTGGGGCTCATATGTACATTGTACACGAACGAGACGGGCACGTGAGTTAAAAATAAGTCATTAATCTTATGCTAGAGTGTAGGCTAGAGAACATTTGTTTACAAACTACTTGAACGGCTTTTACCAAATGCTTCTTTGTCGTGAAAGATGTTTATGTTTTGTTACCGGATGAGCTGCTTTTTGAATAAGCTGATGTTATTTTTTGTTGGACAATCAATTTGGAACATCTAGGCCAATCTCATGCCCAATACAGTAAATATGTTTGAATTTAAAATTTCAACCAAATTGTCGAAATTTTTGGAGGATTTATTAGCACATATTCGATCCGAATACTAACAACTTCTTCGAATATTCATTTTTTCATTTTTAATGCGGAGCAAATGGACGAAAAGTAAAAAAATGAATAGAAATTCCCAAGTTAATTAACAGATTTTAATACACTGGCCAAAATATTTTCAAATGATTTATAGTAATCCTCACAATTTAAAGTAATCTACACAAAGATTCTCAATCGCTTTCGAACTTGTATTCTGAAAATTTTGTTTCTTCGAAACGTATGTGGCAGTACATACTCGACAAATCACTAGCTAACACACTACGGCTTGAACTTTACGGTGTTGCGTCGTTTTTTTATTACACACTGGCAGGCATGGCGTATGTCCCGGTTTTTCTTCGTCCCAACTGGAACTTGGCCTGCCTCGCTTCAACTTAGTGTTCTTTGATTATTTCTACAGTTATTGCGCCTGCCATTGCATGAATTTGTATATTGTGAGGCAAGTACAATGATACACTATGCCCAGGGAGTCGAGAAAATTTTCCTGACCGGGAATCGAACCCACCATCTCCGGATTTGCGATCCGTTGTCTTAACCACTAGGCTAACTGGAAACCTGGCTTACTGGAGAAATTAAAATAGCAAAACAGTTCATTCAGTAAACCCTAATGATTACAATTTATGGTACAAATTTCCCAAATGGAGGAGAACGTGCCTCTGGAGCCGACCTACTGATGACTGAACAAGCTGTTCTAATTTCGTCTAAATTGATCGAACTCGGTATATTCACATTTCGGTGTGTAATACTGAATTAAATAAAGTAATTCAGCAAAGAAAAACGCTTTCTTTAAAATCTAGTGTTCAATCAATCGAAAAACTGTAAACGAATTCCCTTCCTCTAGTTTGTTAAATGAAGCTGAACAAATAACGCCCACCTTCCATTTTTAACAGCCTGTTGGTTGCATCTAATCGATACCGACAGCAGCGCGTTCGCTTTAATTATCCCATCATCTGATTAATGACAACCTCCGAAGGTGTCATTTATCGGAAAGCAAACAGTCCTTGCCTAATGCGGCGATGACTCGATACCCGTCCTTCTATCCGGCTCGCAGCAACTGTATGTGATGGGCGACTATCGCAAGGGTGGTGATATATGTTTACAAACTATATAAGTTATGTGGGTTTAGGTGCAGCAAAGTGTCAGTTAGTTCGGTCTACTATACACAAAGTAAGGGGTATTCATTGATGGTTTCTAGGTTGCCTTAAGCTGGGATGGCCGTGTGATGATCTTAGCTCAGTTAGGATTTCTGATGACGGTGATACGATATCTTTCAAAACTATCTCCAGGAATTGTTAAGATATATTCTTCAAGCGCCATCTACAAATTACACGACGTTTTAGAGGGAGGAGAGTACGACCGAGTGTTACTGCCTATTTAGGCCCAAATATTAGGATTTTCATATAACAATAAAAAAACGCGACACTGTGTGGAGGGGTGGGGTTTGAAAAATGTCACTACACATTCAGCGCTGGATAAAGCAATTGACATTCCTCTTCTGACTCATTTTGGTATTTCTCTCAGAATTGTTCAAGAATTCCTCTACGGTTCCTTCCCAACATTCGTGTTATAGGTTCTCTAGAGGATATGGCCATTTCTCTCAGGGTTCCATCCCGGATTTCAAATCGGAATTCATCCTGAGATTTATCACAGGATTCATACACAGATTCCTTCCAGCATTCTCTCTGATTTTTTTTCCTCCACGGATTTCTTCCGGGATTCTTTCCGTGAGTTCTGGGATTTCTTCACGTATTCCTCCCGAAATTCCTTCAGCGATGCCTTCCGGGTTTCTTTTAGGTATGTCTTTCGGTATTCTCAAAGGGATTCCTCAGTGGCGTCTCGTAACCTCACTTTTTACCTGTTCAACGGCCCTAAAACTTGCAATTGCGGAGGATTCAGGATCAGAATCAAATTAAAAATGGACGGAAACGGCTATTCTCGTCATTATCTACAAATTACAAGCCAGTTTGTTGAGAAAATTCAAGAATTTACATTCGTTGAACAGGTAGATTTGAGGTTAGGGAATCGCCACTGGGATTCCTCCCCGGGTAGAGGTAAAGTAATGACGATCAAAACGTGATATTTGGTGGATTGATTGATATAAGAGGATATTGAAAAATCAAATTTTAATATTATTAAGATGTTCCAGGATCATTTTTTTAGATATTGTTTTCGGATCAAACAATATCTAAATAGAAATGATCCTGGAACATCTTAACCATATTAAGAATTGATTTTCCAATATCAAACGAGTAGTTCGATGGTATTAGTTAGATCTTTCAAGATCTGAATTATGATGATGTACCAGGAGTATTTGTTAGATATTATAAGCTCTTTTATCTCTAATATCAATTAAACAAATATCACTTCTTGATCTCCATATTTATTTATTTATTTATTTATTTATACATATAAAGTCAACAGGTAAAATTTTCACCCCAAAGACACAAGTAATACAACTACAAAATTACAGCTAAACATTAACAAAAATTACGATTAAAACTACGCTTATTGACCTCACGTGACACAATAAAAAAGGAATACAGAATAACAAGTATTGAACAGACGAGACATATCACGAATAGGCTCATGAGTGCTGTAATTGGTGCTTGCTGACGGAAGGTTGAGGAACGGATGATACCTCAGATTACGTCGACGAGTGTTAATATGCAGCATTCCAAGCAGATTGGGACAGTCGATGTTACCTTGCAGGAGATCTCCAATAAAGCTGACTTTGGCCACGTTGCGTCTTGCACTAAGAGTTTCCAAATTGATAAGCTGACAGCGACTCTCGTAGCTAGGCAATACTAGAGGATTCCTCCACCTGAGATGACGTAGCGCAAAACGAATGAATTTTCGCTGAACTCTTTCGATGCGTTGAGTATCGTTGTCGTAAAAAGGGGCCCATATGACTGCCGAGTACTCCAGGATGGGCCGCACAATTGAGCAATACAGCGTCTTCAGGCAGTAAATGTCCTTGAACCTTTTGGCAAAGCGAAAGAGGAAACCAAGTTGCGACGATGCTTTCGTCACGACATAGGCGACGTGGTCTTTGAATGTCAGTTTCGAGTCAAGCAGGACTCCTAGATCCTTGACTGTCGATTCGCGCTTCAACTGGACACCTTCCAAAGCATAGTCAAAATGGAAAATGGACTTTTTCCAGAACACCATGCAGCGAAAATTTCAAGCTGTCGTTGCAAAAACACTGCGTCTTGACGTTGCTTGATTACGAAATACAGCTTCAGGTCGTCAGCATATGAAAGTTTCAAGCATTTGAGCATAGAGTTGACATCATTCATATACAACAGAAATAAAAACGGTCCTAGATGACTGCCTTGGGGAACGCCGGACCATACCGTGAACGGTGAAGAGACGTAGTCACCAATTTTCACAGACATACTGCGACCGGTCAAATAGGATCGAAACCAGATGAGGAGGTAATGTTGTTCATGCCTAGTTTGTCAAATTTGGCCAAAGCGATTTGGTGATTCATTTTATCAAAGGCGGCAGAAAGGTCGGTATAGATGGCGTCAACTTGATGGCCGCTTTGAAACTGGCGTATCAGGTAGGACATAAAGCACGTCAGGTTGGAGGTCGTCGATCGTTTTGGAACGAATCCGTGCTGATCCTCAGATATATAATGTGCGTAACCTTGGACTAACTGGTTTAAAACGATCAATTCCAGCAACTTCGATGTGAGGCACAAAGAAGCAACACCTCTGTAGTTTGACACAGTTCTTTTACAGCCTTTCTTAAAAACGGGAAAAACGTGCGACTGTTTCCAGCAATTGGGGAAAATACCGGTCTCCAGGGAAAGGTTGAAAACGGTAGTCAGCGGCACGGCAAGCGAGTTCAAACAACGTTTAATAACGAGTGAATGGATGCCATCCGGACCACATCCGGTGGAGGACTTCAAATCTTTACCGGCGGCAATTACGGCATCGTTGGTGATAGCGAACTGCACTCCAGATGTTGGAAAGCTGAGCACATTCTGTGCTGCGTTGGCTACATCCTGTGGGTCAAGTTCCTCATTAACGAAGACGCTGTTGAATTGAGAACGGAACATGTCGACTATAGCGGTGGTAGTATCAGCTTCCTGCAATCCATCAGTCATCGTGGACGGCAAACCAGATTCTTTCCGTTGATCGTTGACGTGACGCCAAAAGCTCTTGGGCTTAGTTTTCAGCCGGCTTTGTAATCGGCTTAGATGGCGTTATAGAGCCTATCGTTGAGGTGCTTGTATGCAGTATTCGCTTCCACCTTCCAGATAACATGCTCTCGTGGTGTCCGTACGGAATTTACAGTGGCGCCTCAGCGCTGCTCGTTTAGCTCTTTTGATTTTTTTAAGGGCAGCATTTGACCAAGCCGATTTAGCTGGCTCCCGCTTAGAAGAAACTGGAACTGGTCGATTGCATAGAGCAATACTCTGGACAGAGTCGAAGCGGCGAGGTTAGCATCGGATTCACTAAGAATCTCATTCCAGTCTACGCGTTCCAGGAAATTATTCATTTCATCGAAATTGGTTCGACTGAAATCATAGGCGATACTTTCTGAGGCTTCGTGAAAGCATCTATAGGGATTCACTTCAAGGTTCAACAGCAGAGGCGGATGTTGTCTACCAATTTTAACGAGCGGATCTGGTGCTTGCATAACCGAGCAATTCACCCCTAGTTCTTCGCTAACGAAGCACAGGTCGAGTGAACGATTGTTTTCATTTTTAACTCCAACCATCTGTCTGAGTCCAGCGGTGCTATAAGCGTCAAGCAGCTCACGCGATGTTTGGCCCATCTAAGAGCGAGTAGTACACGGAAAGAAAAAAAACCTACAGAACTACACTGCCAAGCAATCGAGCTCAAGTTGAAATCTCCGAGAATGACGACATTGTCTTTAGGTTTCATTTGCGACACCACCCAATTGAGTGAATTGATATGCGTCTCAATCACACCTGCATCGTAAACGATGCAAACAAAAATGGTCGCTCCTTCGGTTGAAATGGCAACCCATAATTGCTCAACCGATGAACCGTTCGGTGGACTTACCAAGCGGGATTTGAATCTGGAGCGCACAGCCAATAAAACACCGCCTCCGGCGATCTTGTTGCTGTTCAAGAGTGACCGGTCTTGTCGATATACAGAAAACGAATCGTCAAACAGCTGGCTAGATGATGTGCATTCGTTCAGCCAGGTCTCGGTGAAAGCGTAAGCATCGTAGCACCCGTCGCTAAGGGCCAGCTGATATTCGGCGACAGAGCTGTTAAATAATACCACCAACATTTTGATAATACACGAGGACGTTTGAAGCGGGCTGTGCTGTATCGTCCCCGTGAGGTGCGGACATAGGAGGTGAATATACATCAGGACGAGGATTACCGCTAGGAATATTATACATGCCTTCGATGGCAGCTTGGAAGACCCCATCACCAGCACTAGACTCAGGGCCGGGACGACTTTGATGGCAGGAACAAGTTAATGGCGGCGGGTAATCGGTCATCGTAGAACCAGAAGGCGCGACTGAGCTAGGCGGGTCCGGGGCTTCCATACTGTTTGATGTCGGGCGTCCCGGGCTGAGCGATGATAAGCTTGAGCAGTTGTATGAAGCACCGTTGGTAGATGATGAACCACTAGACGATGACTGTTCACGAGAGGGAGTGCCCGTGGTAGAACACAGTCTGGAAACGGAATGGCGATCAGGCAGGAAGGGGGCTTGAAATTGAACATACTTGCAAAGCAGGCTGGAGGACCTCAACTACAGACTCGACAGCAGGACCACGACGGCTGTGATGAGCGCTGGCAGCAAAAGGCGGGACGGTGTCGAGCTGAGCGGAGGCCTCCATAGTGCTTTTTAGAGTGCGTCGTGGTATCCTTACTCCATCATGCGGTACTCTTCCACCGGTGACGAAACGTTGGTGGGAGTGTTGGCTGGAACTACGTCGGTACGATTCGGTGTCAGACGAGGTTTCCAAAAATTTTGGGTTGATCTATTGTCCTGGAACTCGCGAAACAGTATTCCTCTGCGCCAGGTCGAATTAGGCATCGCTTTGTCTTTCACGCTGCTGTTCAACCCAACTTTAAAGGAGGCGAACGATAAAGTGCTAACATCCCGATTTTTTGCAACTAACCGCACAACTTCAACGTCGTCGGTGCCCAAACGATGCGAAACTAGAGCTCGAACTTGCTCGGAGGTAACATCGCGAACATATCCAAATATGTTATAATTGAGCTCTTTTCGTCTATCCGGGTCCCAGGTTTTCTTCAGAGATACTTCTCGGTTTTTGTTTTGCCCTGGCCATGTTCGCAGGGGTTGACGGTATTAAAGTGAAGGAGTTTCATTTTGATTATTGTAATGTAGTGTTCTTTAGTGAAACATATCACCTTTTTAACACTTTAATGCGCCTCCAACGGTTCATCACGAACCGGCTGCTGCAGATGGAGTATGGCTGATCATATGCATCAGACATGCTCGATAAACAGGAGGAACCGCCGGGGCTCAGTAGAGTCTATTTCCAAGCAATAGTTCCAAGTCGGTTGGATTTGAGAAGGTTTTGATGATCGTTACAAATCCTAATAAAAGTATTATAGGATTTGTGACAGGTTTTGGAACCTTTTACAGCCATCTGACTTCAAAAAGTTGTTTGGGCTCTATTTCCCACGTTTCTCGGTTGATTTTTATTACATAGTAATTTATTAATGTCATAGTCGCTTTTTCGAATTTTTACAATGTTAGTTGGTCATATTTTCTTTAAATAAAGCAATAAAAATCGACCGAAGAATCAATAGTGGGAAGGAGATTTGCAGCACTTAATTGTGCTGATAGATTCGAAGCTAACGTGCGAACACTTAAACGCATTGTTGACGTCAATGCGTTCGACGTGACATTTTGGGCAAAAACTGACTGATTTATATTAACTGAACAGCGTTACTTGTGTATGGCTAGGTTGACATTTCTAGGCTACGCTTGAGAAAATGACATGGTTCATCTAGGTAGGACCGATAGGACAATTGAACGAATTTGAATATTTTTAATAGTATTTGTAGCAGGATGAAAGTTGACATGAAATCTTTATTATTTTAAAATTTTATTGCAATCAACTGACCAACTTGGCGTATTTTTGATTATCTCTTAGATGTTCAGAAGTTCAGTTACATGTTTCTGTGGATTTTGGACCGATGACAATTTAAGGACACAAGAGATGAACACAAGTAGAAAACGATTAGCCAAATCAAGAAAACAATTTGACACAGGATCGACTATATTTTAACATACAGGGTTCGATTGATTCGATGAAAAAAAACAACATACGACAACTGACTTAACGAGGATAAAAACATATTTAACCATACCACAAAATTAAACAAGGAGACAAACACAAACCGTGTGACCATAGGCAAATCCTGACTGACTGACCAATTGAAAACTTTCCAATCTTCTACCGTAACTTTCTGAGTCAGTTGCAACAGTGTCTTAATGGATATCATTTTCCGCGTACGGCTGGCAAACTGCTTCTGAAAGATTACGCACTCTTTTCTATCTTCGGGTCTAGTGTAGAGGTTTCAACTCTATTCAGAGTGCAGCTAGAAACCTAGCAAAAAAAAAAAAAGATACTTCTCGGTTTTTGTTTTGGGGATTCTGTCAGGGATTTCTCTAGGAATTCCAGCTGGCATTGCGTCAGGGATTTCTTGCGGAATTATTTCAGAGATTCCTCTAGGATTGCTTTTAGGGTTCCCAGAATTCATCTCACGATTTCTTTAGGGATGCCAGTATTCTCAAATTTCCTGGCTTAACTCCAAAGATTCCTTACAGGTATTCCTCCCGAATTCCCACACGTGCTCCTGCATGGATTCCTCCTTGATTTTCTTCAGGTATTCCACCCGTAGTTCCATCAGAGATTTCGTCCGAAATTTCTTCAGGGTTTTTTTTTCTCAGTATGCTTTTACCGATTCCTTTTCAGATTTCTCCAGGTAATCTTTAAGGGATTTCTTTTGAGATTATTTTGAGGATTACTTCCGAGATTCCGACTGGGATTCTTTCAGGGATTCATTCAGAGATTCCTTTAGGAATTCATCCAGGGATTCCTTCAGAGAATTATCTAGGGATCCCTTCCGGGATTTCTGTTGAAATTACTTCTGGGATTCCTTCCAGAATACTGGCCGGGTTTCCCTAAGAGATTCCTTCGGGATTTTTTTAATAGAATATCTCACAGAAATTCTACCGGGATTGCTCTCGGAATTCCTTTATGGATTCCTCCCAGTTTTCTTACTTGCATTCCTCTCGTAATGCATCCTGGAATTCTTTCAGAGACACCTCCAAGGTTACTTTCCGGTATTCATTCAGTTTAGTGGGTTGGAAACAAGGAAGAGTATTATAAAAAGATGTAAATTGGAGCAGATCACCCTCCAGATGGGTAAGTAATATCGGTGAAACAGCTGAGAAGCAAAGGATATGTCTGTGTGGGCAGATTTGTGTACGAATCCATGTCAATATTTTTCTTTTCGGTATATGTGAAGGAATCATAATCTGTTGGTTTTAGCGATTGGGAGGATGTTGTTTTTACATCACTTTTAAGAATGATGTGCAGCAAAAATAATGTGATATCACTAGATTTTTTTCCTTCGTGGAAATGCTAAGTGAATTGAGCAAGAGTATGAGAGTATGAGCATAGATGACCGTACAATTGGCAGTTGCTCTTCCGTGATTGACCAATACAATTGCACAAGGATCCAACAAACGAAGCTTGGCAACGCCTATGGTAAATCATTTTTTTACTAAAATATGCAATTATGCATATTTTGCCTGTTTCTGCCACAAAACATTTTAAAATTTGCATTTTGATGACGTTTGAGCTTTCTAAAAAATATTACATTTGGCCAAATTTGCCCCTTTGAGGGCCTCTCCTGACTACACCACTGGCCCATCACCTGAAAGGCTTTGGATTTAATCATATTTCCACATGTAGAATGCAACAAAAATAGTTGGATTGAAATCCCCGGGGGACACCATCGTAACCTTCACTTATTAGGTATTACACAACTCGTAAATAATCGATTATTACTAACCCAAAATCGAAACTGTTTGATGTTACATCTTCAACCGTGTTGCAGTGTTTATCGACTCGAAGTTTCCGCTCAAAAATAGCAATGCAAGGCATCAAAATCGCTAAATTCGTGGTGTAAGATGTTTATCCTATTCTATTCTAGCTGGGACAAACTTATGTCGCATTGGATGAATTGTTGCAACAAATGCAAGTTGCGACATTGTCATTATTGTCGCGCGATGTTGATTCACTTTTGTGAATGCAAAAGTTCAAAGAACCATATTTATCATTAACAAAAAGTGACTCGGGTGCTTGTGCGGACACTTGTTATAGGAACCTTAAAAACTTGGTACAAGCAGCCGAGGATTCGAGAAACATGCTTGTGTAACTGAGGAGTATATGGCGATTTCGGAGAAACTTGATAAAATAAAGAAGCCACGAATGCTGGCACTAAGCGTAGGATTTGGGAAAGAATTAGATATCCCAACTAACATTTATTTTAAATGTAAACGTCAACGAAGCGTCCTCAATACGACATGATGCTGAGTTACTTCTTAGGACAGAGTTTTTCAGTCCAAAGTCTGAGCATCGACACCCCAGGCGTTCCTGAAGAAGGAATTGGCCGATCATCCCTGGCAGTCCGAAGAGGAATTGGCCACCTCAGCAGGGCTTCTCTAACCGAGAGGATTGCCCTCATTATCGAGTGTCCGTGATCGGACAAGCCCTATACTAATGAATCTGGCGAACTTAATCCACATGCATATGCTGTGCGAGCAGCTTCTATGCCACGAAGTCATAGATTTTTTCTTGGCTCCTATGTAACCACTTACTGAATAACATCTTGAGAAGGCGCTTTTTCAGCCTTTTCGCAGTTGTTAAATAATAGTTAAAATTAATCGATTAAATATAATTAGGTTATGGATACCTTGACGCAATACATGTGGAGCTGGAACTATCGCTTTTAAAATTGAATAATTAAAGTATTGCCGCTACTTGGAATCGAACTCCCGATCTCCGTATCCACTGGTCTCGATGATGTCCTCGCTGCCACACTGCTATATATAAATAGCAAAAGAAACCTTACCCAACTTCATCTTGCTGCAAAAGGTTGTGAAACGTGAAAAGCAATAATGTTTACAGTGAACCAGCAGTGTGGTTGCACCAACAAGTTCTTCGTCACAGCTTCTAGCTGAAAGAGTGTTCTTTAAACAGCTACAAAGTGCTGCTGTTATGTGTATTTTGCGACATTACAAAACGTACTGTATAAAAGCAGCTGTTGTATTGGCTGGGAATCTTACTCGATTTGCACATCTTCCGGCATTGAATTAAAGTGAAATAAAAGCAACCCGAATAATTTCACAGCACAGAGATGGATAGCTGTAAAGAATTTGTGTAGTAGCTATATATTCCGCTTAAAGTTTGTTTTGACAATAATGTTTACATCCGACAAGCCGTGTTGGTACCCAGCCAACAAATTGGTTCACATTACTCAACTACAACTCTGCTAAGTGATCCTTTACTCGATTAAGGGAGATTGTTTAAAATGCACAGATTTGCTCTATTCGTACAAATGTGGAGGCCATATACGTACACTTCACTCAAATCATTGTGTCATATACAATTGCAGATGCATTGATCTGTCGCAATATATAACTTCAATTATAATCATGTTTGGATTCCTATATGATTTCCTTTTTACAAACAATAAAAAACGAAAACAAATGGATTAGTGAGTCTTGATATTTCAACCAACAGCTTTGAATCCAGATACTCTACCACTACGCCGTTCATTTGATGTTGTAGGATGCAGAATTTTAGCAAATATAAGTATTTTCGGACTGGCCAGTAGACACTTGGTGCGGGCGATGAAATCTAAAAACATATAAACACAAGACCGAACTGAACTTGACTTTGTGGACGATGTCGATTGCGCTGACGTTGGAAGGTAAAGGAGAAGTTAATGTTTACGATCTTCCGGGAGAAGAAAAACCTTACCTAATATCGACACTAATAGAAGTCCACGACACGGCCAACACGGGCCTGGTTCAGCGTTGAAGTAAATGGATACCCAGGTAGGAAAATTGAATAACACCTGAATTCTCTTCGATCTTTGCCAAAATATTAACTTTCCACTGCCACCGCAATCATATTTCCCCCTGTATAATTTCAGATTTACAAATATGAACTTATAAACAGTCAAACACTATAGATTACACTAGAATCGCAACTACTGTAGAAGAGATTGTATAAGAATGCTAATATTAAATTACATTGTTGTCCATTTGAAGTTGAAATTATACAAGACGTAAAACATGATCGAACGAAATTGCTGGCTTCGTAAACGATTACAGTTGATCAGTTATCGCATCTTTTGTAATTTTGAACTTAATCTGTACATAAACACGATTTGGAATTAACATCCTTATGTGATCTCTGGTTTGCTGGGTAGTTTCTTTATTACAGCTTCTAGCTGTAATGAAATCGCATAACGGCCTTCAAAGTTCTGCTGGTTTGGGGATTTGTCAGTATAACGAACTGTACTGTATAGTAGCAGCTGTTTTGTTAGTGGGGACTCCTATTCGATTTGTTCAAGTTTTCACATCTTCCGGGAAATCTCCCGGAGTTGGAATAGAGTGGAGTGAAGACAACCCCAGTGACAAGTGATAGATTCCTGAAAACCGAGTTTGGTAGCTGTATGGTGCTTGTTTTGCAGTCGTGTATTAGCTTATGATTTATATTTTACTAGCTTTTTTTTATTCAGCGTTGACTGCTTTTAATCGATGGTTACACAACTGAAAGCAATAATGACTGAAGCTTATAGCGCTGAAAATGTTACTTGGGATCTGGAAAAAGAGGAGGAGAATAAGCGACATTAGAAGCAGAACATCTATTTGCCAACGTCATGGTCACGTGCAACCTTGTGCCTGATACGTTGCACCAGTTGGAAACAACTTTCTTAAAATATCTATAAATCCTAAAACCGCCTTCTATTTCCGCTGTCTCGTCGCTCAACCAAGAACGACACGCAGGCTGCTGTCGCGATTAATTTGCACCACTCGCCTTGTTCTAAAACTGTGCATCGCTCGACTTGATTTGCGTCGTCGTGTCGTCACGGCTGCTGTTATGGTGACGTAGGTACACGGCGTTGTCTGCGAGTAGTATTCGCGAGGCTAATTACCGCAACTAGCTAGCTAGACTAGTCGCTCGTACTATTTTGACGAGGATAAGCTATTAGGCGACACATCTGCCACCAGCACAAATGGTCGTAAAAAAATAGCGGCGGCGGTGTCGGCAACGTTTGCCAATTATTTTATGCGCGTTAACACGGGCACGCCCATATGCAGTTAGGCCGGGTTATTTTACGATCATTAGTTTGTTGAGCGGTTTAAGTGTTTTTCAATTGAGGGATACTACTGAGCGACAATGTCGACTTTTTTACAGACAAATGTTCTCATACTGTTGTAAAAATATGTTAATTAACATAATTTATGATAACATCTAACAAATTGTGTATTTTTTTTTTGTTGAAGGCTGATCTCCTAATCCATAATAATAAAGAAGAAACTACCGCATGTGTTCGGACCATATCATGGATCATATAAACACTCTCATTCTTTTAGGGAATAATAAGCGTGCGCGTCGTGCTCAAACAGAGTAGAGCTGTGAAATATTATCCAACCGTGCTTCGTTAAAATATGCTAAGCCGGAATTTATGGCTTGGAGAAACCAATAGACATTCTTTGAATTCTGTGCTCGAGGTAGCGTTACGAGCTTGTGGTTTGACGAATATAGTTATAGGGTCACGGTGTCAGTAATTTCTACGCTCCCGAATTAATCCCTTTCTAAAGCAAAGCGATTACTGCATCGATTGATTTCGGAAATTGATCAGACGTTTCTTCGTTAGATTAAGCGTACCTTAAATAGTTTCCTTTCAAGTTCGATCCGGAGATCAATTTAACCCCGGTTTACGGTAGTGAATTTAAATAGCCTTTGAATCAAATCGTCTCTGTCTATTGATTTAACCTTCATCGATTTTAGACGGGATCAAAACAATTAATTGATATAATAACTGATTGTAGCCTCACAAGGTCCACCCATATAATATCTAACTATTTCGGTAGTGTAAGTTTTAACAAGGTGTACTATAAATAGTAAAAATATGGTAAACCTAAAATTATCGATAATTTCAATTAGTGAAATGTTTGACTAGAGAGTCTGTGCAACTTTGAGGTAAATATTTGATAGAGTTCCTGTGGAAAAAAGGGATTTATTTTTTGTGAAAATCGTACATGAATTTTTGGTAAAAATTGTAGAGAAATTTTTGAAGGAATTTTAATGGCATTTCCTAAAAAAAAACATAATAGTAACCTGGTGCATTTGATGTAAGAGTTCGTCAAGTTTATAAATGATTAACAACATTTCAAATAATGTTGTCTTAATTTATCATAAATAGAGATTATTTTGAATGCCTTAAAGCCTAATTTCAGTACTGATTGCCACCTAGCTTTATATATTCAAAACTCCCACGCGACTAATTGAGGACAAAACACAATCGGCTTGATGAAAAACATTATTTTTTGAGCTGACTCTTCCGGATAGACTTTTAATTAGCCTATTTTCGATTATTCTGCCGAATGATGCTGACTCGATGATGCCTGCCGCTGCCATCCGTTCTGGATCACTATTGTCAATAGAAACTGTTGTTGCTTGGAGCGGAAGCAATTGGAGCTGGCTGAAAACTGCACAAACACAGAAGGTATCCTCTGCGTGGAGATTGGATGTAGGACGTCACGTCGGGCAGGAAACGGATGTTCTATGCATTTCAAATGTGAGACATTTGCATGCGTTGCGATTATTTTCAGGTCTGCAGAAAAGTCTTACTATCACTAGTTGACAAAAAGGATAAATTAGAATGCGAGGTAAAAAAATGAATGATTACTATAAAAATAATTAGAAGGAACTATGAAGAAGAAAATATGACCCAAATTAAATCCGTTAAATTAAAAAATGAATCGGGTAAAACATTTTCAATTTTGATAACTATATTGCTGTTTGTTTAAGACTATTATGATTTATTTTGATAGATTTCATAAAAAAGATTAGCTGTATATGTGTGCGCATGTAATGGTTTGAAATAAACCTTAATGAACCACTAGATGAATGAATTCAGCCTCATGAACAATCTTCTCCACGCCGTCAATAGGAATTTTGCTGCTCTTGTTTTGTCATAATAATCATCCCGGAATCAACAATAGCAACAACAACAACAGCATTCCGGCGGCGTCATGTGCCATCGGCATTCGCTCTTCCTGTGAACGGATACTGTTTCTAAGCATTATGCCCCTTCTGCAATAATCCCCCGAACAGTTCATAATTCCTTTCGAGACGAAGAACAAGATGGTGATATTTTAAGGGCTGTTTTTTTTTCTTAAAGAATCCCATTCTAAGTTTTAGACGTGCGCAGTATTTATATTTTGTTTTCTCTCCTCAACCGTTTTTTTACAAATTTAAATTGAAAAATCCTCATTCTATAGCGTTAATATTGATTGCACCGACCAATAGCTTAACACGACCGAGAATTTAGGATGATTTCAATCATACCTTCGTTGCATTCATGATTTAATTTTTGTTATTTTAGACTTACAGGGGATGGCCAAAATGTTTGGGATAGGCAACTTTTTTTCTCTCACAAAAAAGTTCAACAAGCTATAACTTTTCATAGAGCGCATCAAAAAATCTCAAATTTTGGCTGTTTGTCAACCTATTATGTGTGCATCATTGGTAAAAATTTGGGCTCGATTGATTAATATTTCGCAAAGTTAGAACCGTTTGGGTAAAACACTATTTTTCAAACAACTCATTTTTGAGGTGTCATATCTCGGAAACCAGTGAACCGAATTGAATGAAATTTTGAACGTACACTAACAATATGTAAATGCTTCACAAATTATTAAAACATAGGTACTTTTTAAACGTTGAAAAAAGTTATCATTGATTGACCCGTTTTGGATTTTCCTCGAAAAAAATGTAATTTTTGTACACCAATGTCAATAAATTTTAGTGTTGATATCCAAAGATTTTCCACTTCTGTTCTCAAGTTTTCTCTAATCAGATATATTAGAGCCTATTTAGATTGAAGGAAGAACACATTTAGTATTTTTTGTAAATTTTACTTATTTTCTTCTATATGGGTAAAAATTTCAACCCGGTATAACTTAATTCGCCGTGAGAAAATATTACATTTTACAACGTCGTATTAAGTATCCATATATTGTTGATAAACGTTATAAAATTCATTCAATTCGGTTCACTGGTTTCCGAGATATGACAGTTCAAAAATTAGTTGTCTAAATAATAGTGTTTTACCCAAACGGTTCCAACTTCGCGAAAAATTAATCAATCGAGCCCAAATTTGTACCAATGAAGCACATATAATAGGTTGACAAACAGTCAAAATTTGAGATTTTTTTATGCACTCTATGAAAAGTTACAGCATGTTGACTTTTTTTGTGGGAGAAAAAAAAGTTGCCTATCCCAAACATTCTGGCCATCCCCTGTATTTATAAAATATTTCATTATGAATCTGTGACATTCATGTTTTACTTTAAAAGTGCTCAAAGCCAAGTGCTTTGCTTAAATTAATGAACAAGTTTAGCTATATTTTAAGAGAACTAATGGTAAGATTTCCGAAAATACATTTTTTAAATTGATAGATACCATGAATGCATGAATTGTTAGACATTACGATGTATGCATCGAACATGTTGACTGAAAAAATACTAATAAGTGATGAACTGAAATTCAAAGTATGGTACATATTTTTAGGATATCTTTGTACTGTTTGGATGGAGAATGAAATATCAAGATCGATATTGCGCGATTTTATGTCCTTTCTGAACGTCATATGAAGTGTATCGTATCTTGTGTTTACGGTTCGCATATCCTATGTTTAGATGATGCCCGGAAAATACTGCTGTGCCAGCCTTTCGCGCATCCCCACATGCAAGTATTCATCATGCTTCCATCTCTATGCATAGATATGGAAGCGCGTGTTGAGTATGTTTGGTATTGGAGGCACCTTTTTCTCTGCATGCTCCGGTTCTGATGCGCGTTGATGTGTATATATACTACAGAACACGTACGTACGGCGACGCTTAGGAATACTCGTGCAGGTGGATTGGCTGCATATAAGGACCACGTATGATGAACCTTTCAATTATTTTGCGAAGCGTCTTTCCTTGCTGAGTTGACTACACGTATCAGAATGAGGTCACTAGCTGTTTGCATCGATGGCAGATTCTGTCACCTATGAGGTTCCGGTGTGTGGTGGGTGATTATCACGTACGTCCCCAATCCCCATTTCGGCGAAAATTTCAAAATTCAAATGGCTGGTTCTCAGTCATTTTTCAACGGATTTTAAAAATTTTTGCACCAATCGATCACAAATTCCTTCTAGTTTTAAGAACCGGAGTCAACTTTACGGAAGCAGTCATGGTTCCGGAATTATTCCGGGGAGTCGTGGGGTAACCTCCTTATCGCTCATGGTGGCCACATTGTAACGTTAGCTAAAACCTCACATGCAGCATACAAATCTTCATGATTTTGCAAAACAGGAACTCTAGAAGGTATTACGAGACTTTTTGGACATATTGGCCACTATCGGAGATACTCCGGGAACTTGGTGCCCCCGGGGAAGTGGCCAGTTCGTGATTTTTTCTGAACCCTATCTTACGACATATCATTCTTCATGATTTTGCAAAAACAGGAACTCTAGAAGGTGTTTCTAGACTTTTGGACATATTGGCCACTATCGGAGATACTCCGGGAACCTGGTGCCCCCGGGGAAGTGGTCAGTTCATGTTTTTTTTCTGAACCCTGTATTGCGACATATCATTCTTCATGAATTTGCAAAACAAAAACACTAAAATGCATTTCGAGACTTTCTGGACATATTGGCCACTATCGGAGATACACCTGGAACCTGGTGCCCCCGGGGAAGTGGCCAGTTTATGTTTTTTTTCTGAACCCTGTATTGCGACATATCATTCTTCATGATTTTGCAAAACAAGAACTCTAGAATGCATTTCGAGACTTTCTGGAGTTAATGGCCACTATCGGAAATACTCCGGGAACCTGGTGCCCCCGGGGAAGTGACCAGTTCATGTTTTTTCTGCACCCTGTCTTGCGACATATCATTCTTCATTATTTTGCGGAACAAGAACTTTAGAATGCGTTTCGAGACTTTTGGACATATTGGCCACTATCGGAGATACTCCGGGAACCTGGTGCCCCCGGGAAAGTGGCCAGTTCGTGTTTTTTTTTCTAGACCCTGTCTTGCAACACATCATTCTCCATGATTTTGCAAAACATGAACTCTAGAATGCATTTCTAGACTCTCTAGAAATATTGGCCACAATTGAATGTACTGCGGGAACCTGGTGCCCCCGGTGAAGTGGCCAGTTCGTGTTTTTTTTCTGAATACTGTCTTCTGACATATCATTCTTCATGATTTTGCAAAACAAGAACTCTAGGATGCATTTCTACTCTTTCTGGACATATTGGCCACTATCGGAGATACTCCGGGAACTTGGTGCCCCCGGGGAAGTGGCCAGTTCGTGATTTTTTTCTGAACCCTATCTTACGACATATCATTCTTCAAGATTTTGCAAAACATGAACTCTTGAAGATATTTTGAGATTTTCTGGAAATATTGGCCACTATCAGAGGGACTTCTGGAACCTGGTGCTCCCGGGGAAGTGGCCAGTTCGTGTTTTTTCTGAACCCTGTATTGCGACATATCATTCTTCATGATTTTGCAAAAACAGAACTCTAGAAGGTATTTCTAGACTTTCTGGACATATTGGCCACTATCGGAGATACACCGGGAACCTGGTGTCTCCAGGGAAGTGGCCAGTCCGTGATTTTTCTCTGAATCCTGTATTGCGACATATCATTCTTCATGATTTTGTAAAAGAAGAACTCTAGAAGGTATTTAGAGACTTTCTGGACATATTGGCCACTATCAGAGGGACTCCGGGAACCTGGTGCCCCCGGGGAAGTGGCCAGTTCGTGTTTTTTGTATGTCTTGCCACAGAGTTGATTTACTGAAGTACTGGAACTTGGTTCCCCGAGGAAGTGGCCAATTTTTGATTCCCTCTGAAGTCTGTTTTGCGACATACATATCAATCTTCTTGATTTTGCAAAACAAGAACTGTAGGAAACTTTTGGAGAATTTTTGGATATACAGACTACTATCAGAGGAGCTCAGAGAACCTGATTATTCCAAGGGAGCCACCAGTTCGTTATTTTGAAAAAGGTCTTGCAACATTTCAACCGTCATAATATTGCAAAACAAGAACTCTAGAAGATATTTAAAGTATTTTTGTCATGTTAGCCACAATCAGGAGATACTTCGAGATACTTTTTTGACCCCGGTTTCATGACATATCAATACAACAACTTTGGACATATTGGCGAGTCCTTCAGGAACCTGTTTTCTGATAAGAGGCCAAATTGTGAAAATTTTCTAATCCTTGTATTTCGACACATCAATATTCATAATTTTTCCTCCTCAAGCGGTTTACAGTTAACACAAATAATTCCTTAGGGAAAAGGTTTGTGGGATATCCCGTTGGATTTCGCTCGATTAAGTTCTGAATTTGAAGGAAGTATTTTTTAGAGGTTCTTCAAAGAGTTTATCTTTAGGAATTCTTATGAAATTCTTCCAAACAGTTCCTCAGATTACCTCCAAAAGTACTTTCAGGATATTTCGACGAATGGGATATTTACATGTAGTTTCTTGATATTTCCAGATATCCATATCCAGATATACATTTCCAGATATCCAGATTTCTAGATATTATCCAAAATTACTTTTTTGTTTTCCCTACTGAGTTTCTCTCTGGGATTCCTCCAAGGATTAGGTTATCTTTTGGATTTCGGTGTGAAGTTCTTATTTGGACACCTAAAATAATGTTTGACGTCTGTGAATTTTCCAGGAACTGCTTCTAGGATTTACCCAGGTGCCAATTTTTAATTTCCTCCGCCAGGAATTATATTTTTTCGAAGAATGAACTCTGGGTTTTACTTTCTGAAATTGCTCCAGGAGTTCCTTATGAAATTCACCCAGATTATTATTTGGATATTCCTGTAAGAGTTCCCCCGGCGTTTTCTTCAAAAGCTCCTATGATAATTGTTCCAGGACTTTTTTTTTCTTTAATAATTCCTTTTGAAACTTCTACATGAGTTCCCACAGAATTTCTGCTTGGGATTTTTTCATATAAAAAGTGAAATTCTATCCATTTTGAAGTTCCATCTGCGATTCATAGAAGGGGTCCTTTTGGTATTCTTCCAAGGAATCCTTCTGAGATTTATCCATGGATTTCTGCAGGAGTACCTTTTGAGGTTCCTCCAGGACTTCCTGTAAGGATTCCTAGTTTCTTCTAGAGTACTTTTCATCCTTGCCCTTATTCTTAGATTTCTGCAAATGCTTCTGTTGAATTTCCTCCAAAATCGTCTCTGGAATTTCTCCAAGATTTCCTACAAGATTTCCTACTAGGTTTACACTAACCCGTAACGTGGGTAGATCACCTTGGAATGGTGCGTTACGGCGTAAGATCTACCATACCATACCAAATTTTAATCTTGCTATTTTCCTGTCTGGTTAATTTAAATGCAGGATCAAAATTTGGTTTACTTTTTTTACTGTTTTTTTGTTTAATTGTTTTTTATTCTACTTTTGTAATTTGTTTTTCACTGCTAATGTACCGTTTGTTTCAGAGGGATGCAGGTAAATTTGTCCCATGTGTAAATAACAATTTACAAAAAATATAACTGTTGTGAACGTATCACCATTTAATACTATTTTCTATTTCAGATTTACAAGCAGCGATCAAAACGGCAAAGCATCTCCTTTGTAGAAAGATTAAGATTACCGTACGATTCCGTGGCAGGTAGACCACGGTGTCCGCGTCGATTTCTTCGAGCCGAGTTTCGTAATTTCGCGTGTTCTGTTTCGTAATTTCGTAATTTCACGGGTGTTGATGTGTGTTTCTTCCGTTTCTTGTTTTCGCGAATCTCGTTTTACGCGAACTATTTTTGATATAAAAAATGAAATGGCTGGAAGCCATCTGTTAGTTAAAATATAGTGATCGGGGCGTGAGTGTGGTATCCGGGATCAGTCGTACAACGCCAGTTAGCAGTAGATGCGGTTTTGTTTTCTCGAATTGATTGTGCGGTGGACATTATTCCCTGACATGTCGTGTATGTGAGGACGTATTCAATTTTTCGCGAGTGCATCGTTCATAGCAAAACAAGAATCGGTCTGGTGATTGTAGCAATTTGTTTACCAAAACAAACAAATCATCCCTTCCCGTATCCAAACTCCTAGTGATTACTCGTAGTAACGCAGAGAATTCCTCGGTTATTGGCCTAAGCGAGAATCACGTCATCACTTCCTTCCCTATCCTCAATTGACCCGCATTCGGACGCGGCCGGCGCTGGTATTGCTTTTTAAAAAAGTATTGGGATTTCAGCATTTACACAATGAGGAGAAGGCTAGTCCCAAGCATTATCTGTTGGTTCTTTGTGTAAATGCAGCTGTCCTTGCAATAACAGAGGAGCAACCGCGGGCGGTCAATCATGCTCATGCTCATGCTCATGCTCATTTCCTACTAGGTTTACACTAAAAGCTTCTCCAGAGAATCCCAAACGAGTCGATTCCGGCAAGGTTTCCTGAGTACCTACCTCTGATAATGGCCAATATGTCCAAAAAAATACAAAATGCATTCTACAGTTTTTGTTGTGCAGAATGATGAAGATTGATATGTCGCAAGGGTCCAGAAAAAAACCCAGGAACTGACCACTTCCCTGTGGGGAAACAGGTTCCCCGAGTACTTTCGCAGAGTAATCAATAGATTACATACATTACATAGATTACATTCAAAAATCCCATAATACCCGTTGAAGAATCCTCAAAGTATTTCTGGAAGCATTCCAAAGAATAAAATTGAAGAATTCCATAAGAAATGGTAAAATAGCCCCATAAGTAATTCCTTGAGGAATCCCTACAAAAATACTTCTTACGAATTCTAAAAGATAATAAAGCGAAATCAATTGCGGTGTAATCCCAGAAACATGTTTGGAGGAATTCCAAAAGAAACTCCTTGTGTAATCTTCAAACCACTTTTAGAGGAATCTCCAAAAGTTTCAAAGAATAATCCCATGAAATGTGTCGCAAGACAGGGTTAAGAAAAAAAAATCCCGAATCGACCAAAAAGTCTCGAAATGTCTTCTACAGTTCTCGTTTTTCAAATTCATAAATGACCAGAAGAAGACATTTCAGAATCACATAAAAACGTCAAGAAAAAGTCCTGGACGTATTTCCGGGAAACTCATACGAGAATCCCTGACCCTATATTTGTTCAAAAAAAAAAATCAAACAGTCCACTTCCCCAAGGAAATCAGGTTGCTGATATACCTCTAGCAGTGACCAATATGACCAAATTGTTCTGTTATGCAAAATCATGAAGATTGATGTCGCACGAGGTTCTCGAAGAATCTCTAATAATGGTCTATAAGTCCAAAAGTCTTGAAATGTTCTCAAGAGTTCTTGTTTTACAAAATCATGAAGTGATATGTCGCAGGAACGTTATCAGAAAAAGACACTGGTCAGGGGAAACCAAATATGTCCAGAAAGTCTTGAAATATCTCTCAGAGTTCTTATTTTGCAAAATCATGAAGAGTGATATGTCAGAAGCCAGTATTCAGGGAAAAAAACACGAACTAGCCACTTTACCGGGGGTACCAGGTTCCCGCAGTACATTCAATTGTGGCCAATATTTCTAGAAAGTCTAGAAATGCATTCTAGAGTTCATGTTTTGCAAAATCATGAAGAATGATGTGTCGCAAGACAGGGTCTAGAAAAAAAATCATGAACTGGTCACTTTCCCGGGGGCACCAGGTTCCCGGAATATCTCCGATAGTGACCAATATGTCCAAAAGTCTCGAAAAGCATTCTCAAGTTCTTGTTCCACAAAATAATGAAGAATGATATGTAGCAATACAGGGTTCAGAAAAAATTACGAACTGGTCACTTCCCTGCGGACATCAGGTTCCCGGTGTATCTCCGATAGGGGCCAATATGTCCAGAAAGTCTCGAAATGCATTCTCGAGTTCTTGTTTTGCAAAATCATGAAGAATGATATGTCGCAGAACAGGGTTCTGAAAAAAATCACGAACTGGCCATTTCCCCGGAGACACCAGGCTCCCGGAATTCCTCCAGTAGTGGCCAATATGTTCAAAAAGTCTCGAAATATCTTTAAGAGTTCTTGTTTTGCAAAATCATGAAGAGTGATATGTCGCAAGATAGGGTTCAGAAAAAAAGCACGAACTAGCCACTTCCCCGGGGGCACCATGTTCCCGAAGTATCTCCGATAGTGGCCAATATGTCCAAAAGTCTCGAAACGCATTCTAAAGTTCTTGTTCCGCAAAATAATTCAGGGTTCAGAAAAAAACATGAACTGGTCACTTCCTCGGGGACTCAGGTTCCCGGAGTCTCTCTGATAGTGGCCAATATTTCCAGAAAGTCTCAAAATATCTTCAAGAGTTCTTGTTTTGCAAAATCATGAAGAATGATATGTCGCAAGATAGGGTTCAGAAAAAAATCACGATTTGGCCACTTCCCCGGGGGAACCAGGTTCCCGGAGTATCTCCGATAGTGGCCATTATCTCCAGAAAGTCTCGAAATGCATTCTAGAGTTCTTGTTTTGCAAAATCATGAAGAATGATATGTCGCAAGACAGGGTTCAGAAAAAACACGAACTGGCCACTTCCCGGGGGGCACCAGGTTCCCGGAGTCCCTCTGATAGTGGCCAATATTTCCAGAAAGTCTCAAAATATCTTCAAGAGTTCTTTTTTTTTGCAAAATCATGAAGAATGATATGTCGCAAGATAGGGTTCAGAAAAAAATCACGAACTGGCCACTTCCCCGGGGGAACCAGGTTCCCGGAGTATCTCCGATAGTGGCCAATATGTCCAGAATGTCTCGAAATGCATTTTAGTGTTTTTGTTTTGCAAAATCATGAAGAATGATATGTCGCAATACAGGGTTCAGAAAAAAAACATGAACTGACCACTTCCCCGGGGGCACCAGGTTCCCGGAGTATCTCCGATAGTGGCCAATATGTCCAAAAGTCTAGAAACACCTTCTAGAGTTCCTGTTTTTGCAAAATCATGAAGAATGATATGTCGTAAGATAGGGTTCAGAAAAAATCACGAACTGGCCACTTCCCCGGGGGCACCAAGTTCCCGGAGTATCTCCGATAGTGGCCAATATGTCCAGAAAGTCTCGTAATACCTTCTAGAGTTCCTGTTTTGCAAAATCATGAAGATTGGTATGCTGCATGTGAGGTTTTAGCTAACGTTACAATGTGGCCACCATGAGCGATAAGGAGGTTACCCCACGACTCCCCGGAATAATTCCGGAACCATGACCGCTTCCGTAAAGTTGACTCCGGTTCTTAAAACTAGAAGGAATTTGTGATCGATTGATGCAAAAATTTTTAAAATCCGTTGAAAAATGACTGAGAACCAGTCATTTGAATTTTGAAATTTTCGTCGAAATGGGGGTTGGGGACGTACGTGTTATTGTCACTGACTTTTGCTATGAAAGCTGGTGCTTGAATTCTATGGAAAACTTTTATCATGTCATGTGTAATGTGTTCATGAGTAAGATTAAGAAGTACATGGCGATTGTTTTATGAAAGATTATGCCTAGTTTCGCCGCAAAATTAGAAAGAATGGAATCTTTCCGTGAAATTTCACTGATAAATCTTCTTCAACATATCAGAAAAAGCTTTGACAAAGTGTTTACTACATCGTCCAAATTATATTTCCTAATTTTTCAGGTTTAAAAATAGAAATTTCAGCCTTAGTAATTTCACACGAAATTCCAAAGTGTCACCAAAAACGGCTAAGACTCCACCAAATGATTCTACTGATAAAATTTTTCAAGAAAGTGCAAAAAGTAACTTCTACAAACTATAATTAATCAGAAATGTCTTATAGGAAGAATAACAAAAAACTTTTTCATTTCAACTAAAATTCGACAGGAACGTTAATGTTTCGCCCATTTATTCAGTTAACATTAATTTGAAAACGGCTTCTTGTGACCGAACGAATATTCATAACCAGCCTTGTCGAGCAAACTTACAATATAAGAGAATAGGAGAGACTAACCACTAACGCATCTGGTGATGGCAACAGATTATGGCCCAAGTAACATTTTAAGTTTTGTACTACTCTAAGAGATTTTCGTTACCAATGTTATAAAACATACAATAAAACTGATTCACACTTCAGAACTTTTTGAAAACCTCTGAACATCTTCCGGCTAAATGGACCAATCTCGGAGAGGTTTTGCAAACCATGTCAAGAGTAGCAATAAAACTTGTACCGACTTTTCGAACCCTTTAAGCAGAATACCTTTTTCGAATGAGTATAGGGTATTGTACCATTTGGGCAGGTGTATCTATTTTGGGCACTTGCCGCTATAACTAAGTCAATTTCAAACCGATTGATTTGAATTTCTGTACAGAGTTAGATACTATACGTGCCTAACTCTATACAAAATTTCAAATCAATCGGTTTGAAATTGACTTGTCGCTGTAAAGTGCCCAAATAAGTACACCTGCCCAAATGGTACAAGACCCTAATCAGTTTTGCTTGTGTTTTAATGCCGCTCTCTAGTGCTTATCTTATGACAGATACCCGTATTTCGACTTCCACTTGTAATCTTGCTCAGCGTCAAGAGGATATGTAGTTCGCAAGTGGAAAGTGATAATTACATAGTCAAATTTTAATGCATTAACCTTCCTTTTGCATTAGGGTCATTTTTGGCCAATCGGCACATTAATTTGACTGTCATGTCGTAGTCAAATAAGTTAGAGACTTGACATTTTCTGACTTTTCCTAACTTTTGAAAACGAGTATTTTCGAGCTATAATCCGCTTTCAGCGACATCTAGGAAGAGAGCAACAAAAAAAGTAACACATTTGGCATTAAGGGGTCAAAAATGGCCAATAACTTTGACACGCTCCCAAAAATCCATTTTCGATCCGATTTCCATTCTCTTAGGCTTAAATGAAGGATATGAGTTCCAAGAATCAGACCGTGACTAATTCTTGGCCATTCCGGGACATGGGCCCCTGTAACCGGTTCCGGAAGGTGCCCACAGGGAACATATACAGATTTTAGTACAGAGGCTCGTTTCGACTATTGAAATAACGTGGAATTTCATCTAGAATCAGAAAAGCAGCGCGATAATTAGGGAATGAGCTCCCAGATATTCCGGAATCGGTTCCGGTGAAAACCGGAGAGGCTGGAGAGACCATTTTGAGCTCACTTTTCTTCGGTATCGAGGAAATTTTGATCACATTACCAAACTAGTCATGTGACGGCTCTATCTTTATGGTTTTCCATACAAATTACGGTGACATAAAGAAACACGTCTGGAGATAAAGAGTGTATGATGGGACAGAGATGGGATTCCTCCAGGACTTCCTCCAAGGATTCCTTCAGGAATTCCTCAAGGGTTTTCTTCAAGAAATCCTCCAGGGATTGCTTCAAATATATCTCAAAGATTCCTGCTAAAATTCCTCCAGAAATTCTTTCAGGAATTGCTCCAGAGATTTCTCCAGGGATTTCTCCAGGAATTCCTCCAAAGATACCCACAGGACTTCTCACAGACATTCTTTCAGGGTTCCTCCAGAGATTTATCCAGGGGTTCCTACAGGAATTCCTCCAGGGATTCCACAACAAATCCTTCCAGACGTTCCTCCAGATATTCCTCCAAGAACTCTTCCAGGAATTTCTCCAAGGATTCCTTCACAAATTCCTCCAAGAATTCCTCCAGGGATTCCTTCAGCGATTCCTGCAGAGATTTCTCCAAGAATTCCTCCAGCGATCCCTCTAGAGATTTCTCCAGGGATTCCTCCAGGAATTCCTCTAGGGATTCCTCCATACTTCCAGACGTTCCTCCAGAGATTCCTTCAGGAATTTCTCCAAGGATTTCTTCACGAATTCCTCCAAGAATTCCTTTAGAGATTCCTGCAGAGATTCCTCCAAAAATTCCTTCAGGAATTTCTCCAGAGTACCTCCCAGAAATCATCCAGAGATTCTTTCGAGAATTCCTCCAAAAATTCCTACAGGGAGTCCTCCAGGAATTCTTCCAAGGATTCCTTCAGGCATTCCTCCAAGGATTCCTCTAAGAAAATCTCCAGGGATTCCATCAGGGATTCCCCCAGAGATTCCTCCTAAAATTCCTCCTGGAATTTTTTCCAGGGAATCCTAAAGGAATTTCTCCAGGCATACCTCCAGGAATTCCTCCAGGTATTCCTCCAGGAGTTCCTCCAAAGATACCCCCAGGAATTCTGACAGACATTCTTTCAGGGATTCCTATAGAGATTTATCCAGGGGTTCCTACAGGAATTTCAGGGATTCCACCACAAATTCTTCCAGACGTTCCTCCAGATATTCCTCCAAGAATTTCTCCAAGGATTCCTTCACGAATTCCTCCAAGAATTCCTCCAAGGATTCCTTCAGAGATTCCTGCTGAGATTTCTCCAAGAATTCCTCCAGCAATTCCTCTAGAGATTTTTCCAGGGATTCCTCCAGGAATTCCTCTAGGGATTCCTCCCCGAATACTTCCAGACGTTCCTCCAGAGATTCCTTCAGGAATTTCTCCAAGGATTTCTTCACGATTTAATCCAAGAATTCTTTAGAGATTCCTGCAGAGATTCCTCCAAAAAATCCTTCAGGAATTTCTCCAGAGTACCTCCCAGAAATCATCCAGAGATTCTTTCGAGAATTCCTCCAAAAATTCCTACAGGAAGTCCTCCAGGAATTCCTCCAAGGATTCCTTCAGGCATTCCTCCAAGAAATTCTCCAGGGATTCCATCAGGAATTCCTCCAGAGATTCCTTCAAGAATTCTTCCAGGGACTCCTCCTGGAATTCTTCCAAGGAATCCCAAAGGAATTCCTCCAGGAGTTCCTCCAAAGATACCACCAGGAATTTTCACAGACATTCTTCCAGGGATTCCTCCAGAATTCCCCCAAGGATTCCTCCAGGAATTCCTCCAGGGATTCCTCCAGGAATTCTTCCAGAAGTTCCTCCAGAGATTTCTCCAGCAATTTCTCCAAGGATTCTTTCAGGAATTCCGTCACGAATTCCTCCAAGAATTCTTTCAGAAATTTATGCAGAGATTCCTCCAAAAAATCCTCCAGGAATTATTCCAAGGATTCCTTCAGGAATTCCTCCAAGAATTCTCCAGAGTACCTCCCAGAAAAACTCCAAGGAAACTTTCAAGAATTTCTTCAAAAATGTCTCCAGGGATTCCTGCAAGGATTCCTCCAAGAATTTCTTCAGGAATTCCACAAGGGATTCCACCAAGAAATCCCCCAGAGATTCCTTCAGCATTTTTTCCAGATATTCCTCCAAACAATTTTACAGGGATTCTTCCACGGATACTTCCAGGAATTTCTCCAGGGATTCCTCCAGAAATTCCTCCAAGGATTCCTCCAAGAATTTCTCCCGAAGTTTCTCCAGGGATTCTTCCTGGAATTCTTCAAGACGTTTTTACAGAGATTCCTTCAGAATCACGCAGGAATTTCTCCAAGGTTTCCTTCAGAAATTCCTTCACAAATTCCTCCAAGAATTCCTTCAGGGATTCCTTCAGAGATTCCTGAGATTCCTCCTAAATTTTTCAGGAATTCCTCCAAGTATTCTTCAAGGAATTTCGCAAGAATACGTTCCAGAAATCCTCCAGATTCCTCCAAGAAATCCACCAGAGGTTCCTTTAGAATTTCCTGTGGGGATTCCTGCAGGATTTCCTCCAGGGATTCCTGCAAGAATTCTTCCAATGATGTCTCTAGGAATTTGTTCAAAATTGTCTTGAGAGATTTCTCCGGAAATTTCTCCAGGGATTATTTCAGGACTTCATAAAAGGATTCCTCCTGTGATTCCTGCAGGAATTCTCCAGGACTTCCTCCTGGAATTTCTCCAGAAATTCCTCTAGAGATTACTCCAGGAATTCCTCCAGGGATCTACTCAGGAATTCATCTAAGGATTCTTTCAAGGATTCCTCCAGGGATTTCCCCAGGAATTCCTCCAGGGATACCTCAAGGAGTTTTTCCAGAGTTTACTCAAGGAATTCCTCCAAAGGTACCTCCAGGAGATCTCACAAACATTCTTCCAGGGATTCCTCCAGGAATTTATCCAGAGATTCCTCCAGTAATTCTTCCAGGAATTTCTCCACGGATATCTCCAGGAATTTTTCCAGGGATTCCTCCAGAGATTCCTCCAAGAATTCCTCCAGGGATTCCTCCATTAATTCCTTCAAGGATTCCTCCAGAAATTCCTCCAGGGATTCCTCCATGAATTTCTCCAAAGATACCCCAGGAATTCTAACAGACATTCTTCCAGGAATTCCTCCACGGGTTACTCCAGAGATTCCTCTAGGAATTCCTCCGGGGACTTACTCAGAAATTCATCAAAGGATTCCTTCCAGGACCTTCAGGAATCCTCCAGAGGTACCTACAAAAATTTTTTCAGGAATTCTCCCAACAATACTTCCAGGAATTTCCACAGATATTCTTCCAGGGATTCCACCAGGGATTCCTCCAGGAATTTACTCAGGAATTCATCTAAGGATTCTTTCAGGAATTCGTCCAAGAATTCCTTCAGAGATACCTCCAGGAATTCTTACAGGTGTTCCTATCGGAATTTCTCCAAAGGTACCTCCAGGAATTCTCACAGTCAATCCTTCAGGGGTTTCACCAGCAATTCGTCCACGAATTCCTCGAGAGATTCCTCCAGGCAGTCCTCCAGGGATTCCTCCAGAAATTCTTTCAGACGTTCCTCCAAGAATTCCTTCGGGGTTCCTTCAGGGATTCCTCCATGAATGTTTCAAAGGAATTCTTGAGGAATTCCTTCATGAATTCCTTCAGGAATTCCTCCAAGAATTCCTCTAGGAAATCCTCCAGAGATTCAACCAGAGATACCTCCTAGGATTCCTCCAGGGATTCTTTCAGAAATTCGCCAAGGATTCCTTCAGGAATTCCTTCTGGAATTCTTCCAAGAAATCCTCCAAGAGTTCCTCCAGATATTCCTCCAAGATATCCACCAGGGTTTCCTTTAGGAATTGCTCCAGAGATTCCTTCAAAAATTCCTCAACGGATTCCTCCCGGCATTCTTACAAACATTTTTCCAATTCTTTTAGACGTTCCTCCAAGGATTCCTCCAGGAATTCATTCGGGATTCCTCCAGGAATTCCTCCAAGAATTCCTCCAAGAAGTCCTCGAAAGAATTCTTAAGGTATTCGATCACGAATTCTTCCAAGAATTCCTGCAGGAAGTCCTCCAAGAATTCCTTCAAGAATTCCTCCAAAGATTCCTCCAAGAAATCCTCCAGGGATTCATCCAGTATTCCGCTAAGGATTCCTTCAGGAAATTCTTTAAGAAATCCTCCAGCAATTCCTTTGGGAATTCTTCCAGGGATACCTGCAGGGATTTCTCCTGAGTTTTTTTTTCCAGAAATTCCTCCAGAGATTCAACCAGGAATTCCTACAGATATTCCTTCAAGGTTTCCTCCAGCAATTTCCTCAGGAAATCTCGAAGGAATTTCTGGACGAACCTCTAGAGGAATTCATGGAGGAATCTCTGGAGAAACAGCTGTAGAAATCCTTAGTCGATTTTTTGAGGACTCTGAAATAATACATAAAAGAACTCCTGGAGGAATTCCTCGAGGAATTTCTGAAGGAATCCCTGAAAGAATCCTTGAAGGAGTTTCTGCAAGAATCCCTGAAGGACTTCCTGGAGAAATCCCTGAAGGAATTTCTAGAAGATTTTTTTAAGGAATTCCTCGAGGGATCCCTGAAGGAATTCCTGAAAGTATTCGACGAGGAATCCCTGGAGGAATTCTTGAAGGAATTCCTGGAGGAATCCTTGAAGAAATTCCTGGAGGAATTCTTGGAGAAATTTTCAGGAGGAATCCTTGAGTGAATTCCTGGAGGGTTCCTTGAAAGAATTCCTGGAGGAATCCTTGAATGAATTCCTGGAGAAATCCTTGAAGAAATTCCTGGAGGAATCCTTGAAGGAATTCCTGGAGTAATCCTTGAAGAAATTCTTGGAGAAATCCTTGGAGAAATCTTTGAAGAAATTCCTGGAGAAATCCTTGGAGGAATTCCTGGAGGAATGCTTGAAGGAATTCCTGACGGAATCCTTGAATGCATTCCCTGAGGAATCTTTGGAATCCTTGAAGAGATTTCTGAAGGAATCCTTGAAGCAATTCCTGGAGGAATCCTTGAACGAATTCCTGGAGAAATCCTTGAAGGAATTCCTGGAGGAATCCTTGAAGGAATCCTGCTGGCATTCCTCCAGGAATTACTTCAAGGATTCCTCCAGGAATTTCTGTAAGGATTCCTCCAGGAATTTCTTCAAGTATTCCCCAGGGAATTTTGTCAAGGATTCTTCCAGGAATTCCATCAAGCATTCGTCCAGGAATTCATTCAAGGATTCCTCCAGAAACATCCTCCGAGGATCCCTCAAGATATTTCTTCAAGGATTCCACCAGGAATTCCTTCAAGGATTCCTCCAGGAAATCCTTCAAGGATTCCTTCAGGGATTTCTCCAGAGATTTCTCGTCGGATTCTTTCAGGGATTCCTCGAGGAATTCCTTCAAAGATTCCTAGAAATTCCTTTAAGGATTTCTACAGGAATTCCTTCAAGGATTTCCCCAATAATTTCTTCAAGGATTACTCCAGGAATTCCTTCATGGATTCCTCCAGGAATTTTTTCAAGGATTTCTCCAGGAATTCATTCAAGGATTCCTCCTGGAATTCTTTCAAGGAACCCTCCAGGAATTCATTCAATGATTCCTCCAGAAAATTCCTCCAAGGATTCCTCCAGGAATTTCTTCAAGGATTCCTGGAATTCCTGTAGAAATCTTTGAAGGAATTTCTAGGAATTCCTTGAAAATCTCATGAGGAATCTTTGAAGGAATTCCTTGACGAATACTTGGATTCCGGGACGAATACTTGAAAGAATCTTTTGAGAACTTCTTGGAGCAATTTCTGCAGGAATCTCCGTGGGAATTAATGGAAGAATCTCTGGTTGAATTTCTGGAAGAATCTCTGAAAGAATTTCTGGGTGAGTCCCTGAAGGAGTTCCTGCATGGAAGAATCCCTAGAAGCATTCCTGGATGCGTCCCTGATGAAAATCTTGAAGGTATTTCTGGAGGAATTCGTAGAGTATTCCATGTAGAAAGTTTTGGATGATTTTTTTCGAGAATTCTTAGAGGTTTTCTTGTAGGGATCCTAGTCGGAGTTTGTGGAGGAATCTCTGTGAGAATTTCTTGAGGATTTCCTGAAGGAACTCTTAGAGGAATATTTGAAAGAATTTGTGGTGTATTTCATGGAAGAACCTCTGGGGGAATGGGAGGGATTACTGCAGGAATTCCTTCAGGAATTTTTGGAGTAATTCTCGGGAAATTCCTAAAAGAGCCACTGGGGGATTTCCTAGAGTAATCTCGGTAGGAATTTCTGGAGGAATTCTGGAGAAATTTCTGGTGGAATTCCTCCACGAATACTGAAGGAATTTCTGGAGGAATTCCTTGAGCAATTCCTGGGAGAATCCCTAGAGAAATTTCTGGATGAATATTTGTAGGCATTCTGGGAGGGACTTCTGGAGGAATCCCTGTAGGAAACTCTGGAGAAATTCCTAAAGGAGTACCTTGAGGAAGAACTGGAGGAAAACTTTAGAGAAATAATTGGAGGAATCCATAGAGTAATTATCGGAGGAATCCTTAGAGAAATTCCGAGAATTTCCAGAGGAATTCCAGTATTTATCTCTGGAAGATTTGCTGGTGGTATACCGCAGGATTTTTCTGGGGGAATTTTCTGAGGTGCCCTTGGAGGAATTCGTAAACAAATGGTATGCTCAGAATGTTCTCCAAACATGTTTCTTCATGTCACATTCCAGTGGCCACATTTTCTGCCCATAATCGAATAGTTGACGTAACCACCATTGGCAATGACAGCACTCACAAGCTAATAACTGTCAAATGTGCATAATTGTGACTAGTTTTATTCAATAGAGCACAAGACCCAATCAATAGCTAGATATCAACGTAAAAAAAAACATAAACTTTTCATTAATCATTGTTAAAATTTCAAAAGTGTGTTGAAAACTACAGTGGCGCTTACGTTAACTATGCGATTTTGGGCAGTTTGGGCCAGTTTTATCAATGGTGCTTTTCCAGATTATCACTGTTATTTGAATGAAAAACCATAAAGATAGAGCCGTCACATGACTAGTTTTGTAATGTGATCAAAATTTCCTTGATACTGAAGAAAATAGCCTCTCCAGCCTCTCCGGGTCTCACCGGAACCGGTTCCAGAATATCTGGATATGGTCAATGTGCTCATTCCCTAATTATCGCGCTGCTTTTCAGATTCTAGATAAAATTCCACGGTATTTCAATCGTCGAAACGAGCCTCTGTACTAAAATCTGTATATGTTCCCTCTGGGCACCTTCCGGAACCGGTTACAGGGGCCCATGTCTCGGAATGGCCAAGAATTAATTACGGTCTGATTCTTGGAACTCATATCTTTCATTTAAGCCTAAGAGAATGGAAATCTGATCGAAAATGGATTTTTGGGAGCGTTTCAAAGCGTTTCAAAGGCCATTTTTGACCCCTTAATGCCAAATGTGTTACTTTTTCTTAATGCAGAAGGAAGGTTAAGCATTAATTATTGTGCCTCGAAAATGGAAAGAAGTTTAGCAGAGAAAAATTATTTATACGAAAATGCTATGGTAGTGACGTCACACTCATAATTCCGGGTTGCTACGATCCTACAAATTACCAATACATTGCTCATTTGAACAAAACACATTGTTCTTTTATTTCCCTCTATACAAATCTAGATGAACATTTGAAAAGGGCCTATCTGCTTTTTGTAAACAAACTTGTTTCTGTCTCTGTAGGGCCCATCTGCATCCACCCACGCTCATCAACACCCTTAACAGATAGCTTGAAGAACACTCTTTCTGATAAGGGTGTTGATGTGCGTGGGTCGATACAGATGGGCCCTACAGAGACAAAAACATGTTTGTTTACGCAAAGCAGATAGGCCCTTTTCAAATGTTCTTCTAGAAATGTGAGCTAATCGAATTGGATGACACAAATTTTCACAATCCAAAAAAAAACGAATACTCCACAAAAAATCGGCATATTCATTGAAAAAATAGTAAAGCTTTACCGGGTTTTCCGTTTTTTTAGTCTATCTTTAGGCTAGGGTCGCCACCCCCATAATCTGTTCGTTGATTTTAAAGCAGCGTATGATGAAGTGAAACTTTTCGCAGATAATGTCAGAACAGAACGTGGTTTTCCGACGAGACTAATTGGACTGATACGTGAAATACTTTAAAATGCACAATATCGCTCCAAGGACCGATTAAGGTGTCTTACTGCATCACTAGGTTTTCAAACGAATCATTGACTTTTTTCTTTTCAATGATTGTTTACCTCGCATTTTTGAAGTGATAAAAAACTGCCAATTCTGCAGCAACGCAGCAGAAAACGTATCATCGCAATCACTGCGAGTGAGCATATAGGATGATACTTTTTCATACGAATATTCGCTTTGGTGGCAGAAAATTATCACTTGGAAATTTTGAGGCTCATATCCAACATGGCTGCCGATGCTGATGATGCCGTAAAAGCCTTAATAGGCCGGAAGTGACATAACTACATATGATTCCACAAGTTCCTCGGCATTGTGGACGGAATTGATGTCATCGGCGTCGATCGAAAGGCAGAGGAAAAACTTTACGAAAGATTCGATCAGATTCTAGGGCGAAAGCGAACTACATGACTGCAGCTGTTAGTGCTGAGGGAGTGACTGATAGCGACGTACGACGTTCGACGTTTGACATATAAAATTGAATAAAATTTTTATCTTGTACCGACTTTTGTAACCCTCTAAGGAATACTCCCTTTGAATGAGTGTAATCTGTTTTATACCTTTTATTTCCACTCTTTAATGCCTATCCTTTGATAGATATGTATGCGTGTTTTGACTACCACTTGTTATCTTCCTCAGTGTCAGTTATCAGAAAAAATAAACATTTTAATTTAAAACTATATGTACTTTATTGGTCTCCAGTTAGCCTAGTGGTTAAGGCTATCGATCGTCAATCCAGAGACGGCGGGTTCGATTCCCGTTCCGGTCGGGAAAATTTTCTCGACTCCCTGGGCATAGTGTATCATTGAACTTGTCACACAATATACAAATTCATGCAATGGCAGGCAAAGGAAGCCCTTAAATTAATAACTGTGGAAGTGCTCAAAGAACACTAAGTTGAAGTGAGGCAGGCCAAGTTCCAGTATGAACGTAGAGCCATAAGGAAGAAGAAGAAGAAGAAGACTTTATTTTTCATGTAATTACTCAACTTTAGAACTCAAGAATAGTTTGGACGACCTAGAATTTCCAGAAAAAATAGTGCGCATAATATTCTACCGTTTTGACTACCAAAACTACAGAAAAACGTAGAAAAAACTCCAGAGTAACGCTTGAAAAATTTCCGACTTCAAAGGGTTGAGAAAGCATACGGTTCAAAATAACGTTATTTTTTATTTGGTTTCATAAGCCTAGCAGTAGGGTAATGTTGAACACTACCCAAGTTTTTGAAAATGTTATTATAAATTTAACTTACGTAATTTTCCATCAACGTAAACGTATGATGTAGATGCATATACATGTCTGTCATGATATTGCTGCAATAAAGCTCCAAATTTTATATATTTTACGTCAAAAATATCGATTGCAAATTTTGTACCGCTGATGACACGAAAATTGCACAATTCTTAAGATAAATTTTAAGAAATTGTTGTTACGAAATAAGATTTGCTGGCAAATCGACCACAAATATCAAAGTCACACCATAGTTACAAGAACTGGAAGGATGTCCTCAACAGTTTAACATTGTTTAAAAATACATTTCCATTGATTTTTCATTTAAAAAAAATATTTTTCTTATCACACTATCATTATGCATCTAAGATCCAACTGTTGAACACTGGCATAACCTACGATGAGCATGACTGCCAGATTTTTTTTTCACTTCACCTTTTTCAGGAGCGATCCACGGGTTTTCAAAGCATTTCAGGGTCGTTCCAGGGGTGTTCTAGGGGTTGAGTGGGTCCCATGGGTTTCCAGGAGTGTTTCAGGGGCTTTCAAAGGCGTTCTTTTCTTCAGTCGTTTTCGCTTCTAGTCAAATCTTTTCAGTCATTTTTTGCATGAAATGTTGTTACGATTTCAGTCCACTAGAGCTCTTTTCAAATGGGAAGCGATTCCTAAGGAGCGTCCATAAATTACGTGACGCTTTGAGGAGGGAGGAAAGTGTGACGACTCATACAAAAATTTCAGAGGTCTCATACAAAAAGTGTGACCTAGGGGGAAGAGGGTTTAAAATGGACAATGTTTACATGACGTAATTTATGGACGCTCCCTCATTTGAATGAATTGTCACTAATGAATGGCTAACTGGGCACAAAACACGAAAAACCCGGAAAAAAATCCGCCAGAGTGAAAAATGATCGGATGTCGGGTCAAAGTCAAGTCAAATTTTATCAAATGTTGGACCACTGTTGGACCCACATTGGATAACTGTTGGGTTTATGTTGGGTTTGGTGGCGAAAATAAAAACAGGTCAATGATAGGTTTATGTCGGGTTATACGTCATCAATTACGAACAAAGCTTGAACCGTTCGACAATTGGCGAGAATCGTCCAACATTAGGATGAGCTAGCTTATGGAAGCGTTCAACATTTGGGTTACCGACTTCCAATACAAATGTTATTTTCTAATACAAATAAATGGGAATACAAATTAAATGGGAAGCATAAGGAATGAGTGGATCTAGACGTTCACTGGATATTTTTCAACTAATGCACGGAAAAACAAACGAAAACAAAAATGCCAGTACTAACCGTTCAACAATTGGCGAATTACCCTACTCTTCCGTTTCTGAAATCCGTTTGCTAAGGCACGCAAGAAAAATGTTCAAAAAGTTTATCATTCTATGGTAGCCAAAAATAAGGTTGAATTTTGAGTTGTTATCTCAAGTATTATACCAAATGGGTATACTAAGGCTAAAACAATACAATTTCAGTGATGATATGGTAAGAAATTTGCAAGCTGGTTTCCTTGAAAATGATCACTATATTAAAGATAAACATCATAAAACGTAAATTTTGGACAAAATGTACCACAATGTGGTGCGAATCATCAAGATAAGATGCAGCAATGCTTCTTGGAAACATAGATCTCATTAAAACAGGTACATTGACATTTTTGTTTAATTTACGTTCCTTTTTGTACAAAATAAACCGGCTTCGTACTTCACCAATACAGAACCTCCTATTTTTTCCCTTCATTAAAATGAGACGAAATACCAATGAAATAGCATGCGTGCCAGCTGAAATGAACTTTAGTCACATAAGCGATCATCAGAGAAGGATAAATGATAGTTAATTTCAAAACATATGCTGTATTTGGTCAGTGTTAGATGGCCTTTCAGTAAAAAATTTTACTTTGAAAATGATAAAATTTGAAAAGAATTCAATTTGATTTTGTATGAGAACTTATTGGACACGGTGTAAGCGGAGACGAGACTCGCGAAGACGGTCTTCTTTTTCTCCACTTTGTTATTTTTTTCTTCTTCCTATCTGTGTTGACATTACGTTTTGGGCTGGTGGTTCAAACACGTACGTGATCGCATCACCTCACATGCAGTGTGACTGAATCCCATTCACGCACAAAATCATGTTGAGGTGAAATTTTGCATCGCCAACAATCGCCAAGCAAAGTAATCATTGGAATATTTTGTTTTCAATTTATTTTTGACAGTATGTTGCTCGGAGTGAATTTTGGCTTCAGAATTTATCTCGGATAGCAATACTTTCCTCGTTTTAGGTAACGTAATCAAACGGGTTACAACTGACAGCTCAGTTGGGCTGCACTTGACGTTGCTTTTTTTTCCTCTTCGCGAGTCTCGTCTCAGGGTGTATGTTCATTTAAAATAATGGTTTCAGAAAACACATCACTTACCAAATTGAATCCAGATCATGTGACTTTTCCCTCTCCCTAGTAAAGAAAAACCTTTTCGTGACAGTTATGAAGAAGTAAAAGTGACCACGGTCTCTAGTAGGAACGCACGTCATGCTAACATTCCTTCCCTGGCTACGAATTATGATGTTTATAACTGTTCGGATGTTTCCATTATTTATAAAAATCTAAAAAATAAACAATCTCAATATGATTTCTGTAACCATCCTTATTCGATAGATGCTATAAACTATACCAATCCATGTTCATCAAATGAAAAGCCAAAACAAGCCAACATTATTTCGAAACCCTTACATCAATCATTCTACATCTTACAGATATTATATCCTAAGCAACCACAGCTCTCCCCCTTGTCTACTTGGGAAACCTAGTATCGCAAACATCCTAGGGCCATCATTAAGTGTAGCAAACACATGCAAACAAGGTTAGGTGGGTGTTGTTCACCCACGGCAATAAAATAATTGAAATTGTAGGCCATTGGAACTCAATTACGGTAATGGTTCGAAGAACAACACTCAAGCTGACCACATGTCAGTTGCCACTCTATGTATGGTTGCAATGCACAATGACATGCTCATAAATCCTGTGAAATTTATTACCTTTCACGTTGCGTTCGGGAGAAGAGATGAGTTGAGGTTACGTACTTTAACACCATACTGACCTCGAATGGTGGACTACATGATTCTTGAAAATTACGCAAACCTAAATTTAATTACCGAAATCCGCCTGTCATAGTTCGTTCCTGGGGGCAGAACAGCCATATCCACACGTTGTTGTTGTTCTTGTTGGACACCGTGTATGTCCTTCCGGTACGGATCTGTAATCGAATGAATCAATGTCCATCACCCGCAGAGAATTCCACGCACTGCGGGCTGTCCGTCCATCAAATTGACACACAAGCACGCGGCGCCACGCCAAACAACGCGCTACGGTACTAGGTAGGGGAACAGAACCCAAAATGCCAAGATGGGGTAAAATGGCCCAACTCATAAAATCACTCCTGTATGGGACTAGATCATTACTATAGGTGAATGGTGTCAAGATATGTTTGCATCGAACATTATTCTAGAAGCTAGGCCACCAAACCCACAAAAAATCTTTTGATTTTCCAATGGAAAATGGCAACTTCCGGTTTTTCGTGCTTGCAATTAAGGTTTTCTGGTGATTTTATTACCAGCCAAGTGTTTCCAACGAGATTGAGGCACACATGGAGACGCATGGTTGTTGATGTCTACGCTTTCCATGTTAGGGGTCATTCAAATATTACGATCATCGTTTTGCGGGGAGGGGGTTAACACTCCATTTATTGAGTTTACGAAAAAAGCTGGACAGAGGGGGGAAAAGGAGTCGGAAATGCCCGAAAACTGATGGACGTAATTTTTGATTGTTTTCATGAAGTGGCATCTTACCCCATGGCAGATGGTCGTTTTGCACCACTTCCGTTTTACGAATCAGTTTTTAAAATAGCTAAAAATCAATGAAAATGCAATAGTTTAGTGAATAGTTTTGCTGAAGTATCGAGCAAATATTGTCTAGTTGCTGTTACCACTTTGAAAGCCCAACAAATGAGGCTAATTATCATTGAAAACGATGAAAGTTTGAAAAATGGCATTTTACCCCACTTGACCCTATATGACGATGAGGAAAACTTTCAGTAGGTATTCATTGCCTGTGCCTGGCAACGAAAATCAAGCAATCAAAGTATACGCCGTGGAAGTCTATTATTAGGATAGGACTAAGCGTCCCCCCATCTATCGGCGTCGAACGATCAGCTGTGTGCAGGATGGTTCTCTTGGGGTGGTATTTTTAGCGTGCTGATAGAGGAGTGTGATGTAAAATGAACTGATGCGAAAAGGGGAACAATAGCTCAAAGATGAAATTATTCATTTGTCTGTAGCCTCCACCTCTCCTCTTCTTGATGTAACGTCCGCACTGTGACAAAGCCTGCTTCTGAGCTTACCCCCGATTTCTTCACCCTGGCTTAAGCGTTAAACCAGGTTTAACTATATGGGTAAGCCTGGCTTACCGGTTAAGCCGAGGTGAAGAAATCGCCCCTTAGTGTTTTATGACCACTTTCACAGTTATTAACTGAGAGCTTCCTCTGCCTATGACCATTTTGCATGTGTATATCGTATCCGTATGGCAAGCAAAAGATACTCTATGAAGGAAGTCAAGAAAATTCCCATCACGAAAAGTTATTGGACCGACCGGGAATCGAACCCATCACTCGTCATCTATGGTCATGCTGAATACTCGCTCCTGTACAGCTGTGGCTTGGTTATATCGTTCAATGACTGTTTAAGGTCTTCAAGAACTCTCTTCAGTATAAGTTGTTAAAGATACTAGAGATCTCTCGCTGTAATATGAATTCAGTCTATAGTCACAGGGTCTCAAATATATTGATATATGTTCTATCAATTTCCCCTGAAGCTCATCTGAAATGCGTTAAAATTCCTCGTAATTCCTCTCAAACCCCATTGAGATCCTCGGATACTTCTCTTTAACTCCCCTGCACTATCAGAAACTATCCTAAACTCCCATTAAAAGCCCTGAAACTTTCCGAAACTGCTTGAAGTGCCTTAGAACCAGTGCTGAAAATGTCATTTCGACATATCTCAATTCAACCACATCCAGCTCATTTTAGAAGCTCAATCTGAGAATATGAAATAATTGTGCGACTAGACCAGCTCTATAAGAAAGCCACGGAAAACCGATCTTTTTCGAATATTTAAGGTAAATGTCATGGACTACCTTCGAATAAAGCCAATTGATATTCACCATGAATATCATTGGCATTTTTCAAAGGTAGTCCGTGATATTTATCTTAAACAAGCTGTCCCGGCAAACGTCGTACTGCCTGCCTACTGTGTTTTTGTCATACAGCTCCCTAAAGAAGTCCCCGCAACTTTATCTATATGGAAGCCCCCCTTGAGACCCTTCGGAAACGCACTTGAAACCTGCTGAAACACCTTGAAAAGCAAGGCCCTCGTAATTTCTCTTAAACTCTCTTGAAGCACCCTGAAACTCCTTGAAACACATTGAAACGCCGCGCAACCCCCACAAACGCTGCCTTGATACCTTAGAAACATTCACTTGAAATTTCGGAAACATCCCCAAATGCTCTTTGAAACACTTTAAAACACCATCCTTCAACTGTCAGAAATTTCTCTTGAACCTCTCAAAATCTTTGAAACCTCCGGAAAATCACTGAAACCGCTTGAACTACACCTCCACCCCAGGAATCCTGAAGACGCTCGAAGCTTTAAAGAAGCCCCTTGAAAGTACCCGAAAAGCTTTGAAATGCATTGAAACTTCACTGAAACCTCGAGAACCCCCTGGACATTCCCGGGAATACGCCTTAAGCCACCTGAAACTTTTAAAAGCGAAACCCCTTTGAGTAGAATAACTAGCCACAGAAGTTCAATGTCGGGGCTGTTCGTGTGACTAACATCTAGTTTGCCACGCCCTTACAGCGTCATTAGCGGTACTAGAAGTGTCAAATAAATTTTGTTTACCAAAACAAAATATCCTTTACAAGATGAATACTTAAAAACGATGATTAATTACAATTAAAGTTATCAATTTAATTAAATAGGAAAAGTGACAACAGCGCCATTGGAGTTCTAGTGTATTTCTATTCCCCTTTGAAACCATGTCACTATCTTGAAAGCTCCTGACTTCCTTTAAAGTACTCTGAAACTCCTCGAAACACCATGAAGTTCGTATGAAACTCTTAAAAATCTCCTTGAAGCCCATATCAAACTAAAAAAGGGTATTCATTAAACAGATAAAATGTAAGCCATCAGATTATCATTATTAACATGTTTCATGAAATTGTGAGTGAAATAATCAAAGATTGCCTAGAGACGAACCAGCCAAGGGCTGAAAGTCTCTCTAATAAAGACAAATCAATCAATCAATCAAAGATTGCCTTGGTGATCACGACGTTTAGTCAGTTTAATAGGTTTACGCTGTTTAGTGAATCCCCCTAACTACTTGAAATACCTTTAAAATCCCTCTAAAACTGTTCTAAAAGCCCCTTAAAAGCCTTTAATTTTTTTTAATTCTCGCATGGCTTGTAAACCTTAAAATTTCCTAGCCACTCACCCTCCTTGAACTTTGGGTATTCTGGGAAGTTTTATCTTGTTCGTCATGAGAGTTTTTAGTCAGCCAAATCACTTGGAACTCTACCGTATAATTCGGTTCGGTTAGGATGGTTCGGTTAGGACTTGAAGTTCAACAGTCCGAAAATAACTTAAGCTTCCTTAGAGAATGCATACATTCAGGTATAATATCTTTTATGCTTCCCTGACCTATTACCTAAATAAATGTTTTGGAGTTCTATAAAGCTTTCGAAGTTCGAAATTCGAACTAAAACCTATGAACAAACACCTCGCATTTTTATGACATTCATCTCCAAGTGCGTAATTGGTGACATTTAAGAAGCTCTCCCCTAGTTTGACGCAGAGGCAGCGACATTATCGACGTGGGATGTCCGTCCAGTTCCAGCTTGGTACATTCACAACTCTCAATTGCAACAACACTTGAAGCAAATGGAAAATTACTTAGTTACCTGCCCGCGGAGGAGGGCGTAACTAGCTTTCTCTGCGTCAAAGGGGATACCGAAATAGAACGATAAAGGTTTAGATTTCATGAGTTGGTGTTTGCACCTATGAAACATAGCCTCGCGTACACCTGTTCTTTGTGTGGGGATATTGCTCAAAAGAAAAGACTTTCTCCATATTTTCTTGCGGAATAATATTTCTTAATGTCAAGATTCTGTTGGTGGGATGGTAATGAACAATTTGACCCGATGACACTATTGTCTACTCTGAGAAACTCAATATATGGGTCATTCCACACCAAGTGTACACACCGCGTGTTATCGACCATCACGGATTTTGACCAAATTTTGTTGGAATGTTTGTTTAAATGGAGGAAGAAAAAATCCAAATTTTGGTGCCGATCGGATCACCCCTCTGCCCGTGGCAGCACCCCTCGTCTTTGCCAATACAAGAAAAATCAAAGTTTTCCCTTCCTTTTCTTAATTTATAGCTTTGAAACTATAACATACACACATTTTTGACCTTCGGCTTTTTTGAAGAAAATTATTGGAGGAATCCAGGAAAAATATAATTTTTTTGATACAGTGTTGCCAAATATGTTATTTTTCAGTTTTGAAATTTTAAATCGATTTTTCGTCGAATGAGTATATTTTGATTTCAAAAATTTTGATTTCATCGTGTTTATGAGACATTTTCCAGTTGAAAAAGCTTAACTCCCCGAGGTCTTTTTGGCCGTTCCAGAGATACAACGTTTTTTAGCTTGAAAATCGTTTTCCTCTAATACATAAAATAAGTCCAATTTACAAGTTTCGCTAAGAAACCATTATTCGATGCAATTTAAAGGTGATTTGGGCTGATTTAGACCAAGGAGAATAGAAAACTATGTAAAAATAATAATATGACAGTGTTGCCAGTTTATCAATTATGGATTTATTAGAATGGATAACAATAAATTGCTAAAGTTTAAAATTTATGTATTACTAGCTGGCCCGGCAAACTTTGTCTTGCCGTCTTGTGGTGGTTTGACAACTGTGGAGCTCAAAAAAGCACCGCACTCTAGATTGGTTTCATTTTTGATCGTGTTGAGTTCCTTAAAAAAATCAGAACTTTATCAGTTTTCTTACTTTTCTGGTTGATTTTCGTAGCTTTTTGTACATATAAACACAGCCACCATGAATACGAACCGAACCGTGCAAGAGTCATGCTGCCGGGGCCCGTGGCGTAGTTGGTCACACGTTCGCTTCATATGCGGATGGTCATGGGTTTGATTCCCAGCCCCGGCACTTGCAATTTTTCGTCAGTTGCTTTTCCCCCGAGAGCAGCTGACACTGACCCTCTTCTGAGCCCCATGGCTCAAACGGACCCGGATACCTGGACATCGGCGAACTTCTACGCATAATGGACCCCCAATTTCTGGATAGTTCCTGCATTTGCTGTACTTTCGAGTTTGAAGCCGCGTCGACGTTTATAATTACAACTACAGAGATTTTGTTATTGAATTAGATACAGCTTTTCCAAATCACTTTTGTTTAACTGTACTGGAAGTCACCTTAAAGTTTGTTTTTCCTCGTCTGTTTGAACATCACCCTCTAGATATCAATGAATACTTTTTCTATAAGCAATGCCTCAACGAGTTCTTTAATACCCAGAGCTGTTTTTACCTCTGTCCTAGACAGTAACCAGCTATGTATATGCCATTTGAATGTCCAAAGCTTAATAGCACGAAGGTTTGCAAAATTTAATGAATTGGCTATGATTTTCCATGACAGTATAATGGATGTCATTTGTATGTCTGAAACATGGTTAGATGATTCTATTAATGATAATATGATCAAAATTGATGGCTATAAGTTGTTGAGAAATGATCGGGATTGACATGGAGGTGGGATCTGTGTTTACATTAGGAACAACCTAGTAGGGCGAATACTCAAAGCTTCGGTGAATGACGTTTCTAATCGGGGGAAAACTGAATACATGTGTCTTGAAATTACGAGCCGTTCTGAGCGTTTTTTCTTAGGTATTTATTATAATCCACCAGAGGAAGACTGTTCCATGCTGCTTTTCGAGCATTTCGAGCACTACACGGTAAGATATAACTCCACTTTCTTTGTTGGCGATTTTAACACAGATTTAAGAAAAAATAATAGTAGGCAAAGAAGATTAGCGGATCTGATTTCTACAATGTCGTTACAGTGTATCAATACTGAACCTACATATTATCATCAACATGGTTGTTCGTTGCTTGACCTCCTGATTTCTGACAGTCCGAATTTGGTATCGAAACATGATCAAGTGGCTATGCCAGGTGTCTCCAACCATGATATGATATTCTTCTCCTTACAGTTGGGATGTGCTAGTGATAATAGTGTTCTTTACAGGGATTACAAAAATTTCGATAGCATTGCATTGCAAAGAGCTTTTGAAAGCATAGATTGGTATACTTTTTTTCGCTGTGAAAATCCAGACTGGCTGGTAGACTTTTTTAATAATCAAATTACACTCCTACATGATACTCATATTCCCTTAAGATCTGCTTCCACCAAAGTTAACGCATGGTTTTCCAGTGAGATTGAGCTTGCTATTGTAAATAGGGACTTAGCTTACAGGAATTGGAAACTGAACAAAACACCTGAACTTAGAACTGTATTTAATCGTCTGCGGAACAAGGTTACGCAGTTGATTAGAAGCGCTAAAAATACTCATGAAAAACAAAACATTAATACTCACCTACCCAGCAAAGTGCTCTGGAGTAGATTAAAGCGATTAGGCCTTTCGAAAACCACTCCATCATGCGATACAGCGAATTTTTCAGCCGATGATATTAACCCATTAACGCCCGAATTATGCCACAATCACAGTAGATGTCTGATTTTTTCTGGAGTACCTCAACTCCATAAAAGAAAGTTATTGCAGTCATTTAAACGGAAATCTACGGTGAAATTTTCGTTTTAATACACAGTGGGGCATATGCACGTGAAATGTTGAAAAATATATATATATATATTTTTTTTTGCGCAGCTACTTTTTTCTATGAGCTATGTAAATCTATTCTAGATGACTGATCATAGTTGATATTCTCCTAATAAAAATAAATTACAGTTTGAAATGTTCCAGAAATGGATTACAATTAGTAATAACTAAAACAATCTGCTAGTAGCTTATCAATGGATAGTTTTCAACAGTTTTTATGCATTTCAATATGCATCATTCTAATAATTTCTATATATAATAGGTTGATATTCGGCATTCTAGTAGTATATCCTGCCCACCGTATCCTTCTGGCTTTCATTTTTATAAAGCTATGGAAAATCATGGACGAAAACGGCTTTCCTGGGCAGCTGACTAGACTGATATTGCTGTGTGCATTCGCAATGCAAATATCAAATGCAGGAACACCAAATGTGGTAAGATTTTCTAACAAGTAACCCGATGCCAGTGGGATCATTTACATCCTAGGTTGGCGGTGGTTTTAGATATGGTTGCTAATTTGCCTTTGGTAACACTGTGTTACCACGTTTGAAGCGCATTTGGGCACCGTTTGCATCTTGAACGCACTCAGCAATAAAAGCAACGATGGAGGGTGCGCAAAATTTCGTTTCGTAAGGGTTTCGGGTGAACTATCCAGTTCATTCGAATCTCGCCGGGGACTGCGACAAGGTGACGGACTCTCATGCCTACTCTTCAACATCGCTCTAGAAGGTGTGATGCGACGAGGAGCCGGGCTCAACAGCCGGGGAACGTTTTTCACAAAATCCGTTCAATTTGTATGCTTTATGGACGACATGAACATTATCGCCAGAACATTTGGAACGGTGGCAGAGCTGTACATCCGCCTGGAACGCAAAGCAGCAAAGGTCGGACTGGTGGTGAATGCCTCAAAAACAAAGTACATGCTGGTAGGCGGAACCGAACACGACCGGATCCGTCTGGGTAGTAATGGTACGATAGACGGAGATACCTTCGAGGTGGTGGAGGAATTCGTCTACCTCAGATCCTTACTGACGGCTGACAACAACGTGAGCCATGAAATTCGGAGGCGCATCATCAGCGGAAGTCGGGCCTACTACAGGCTCCAGAAGAAACTGCGGTCGATAAAGATTCACCCACGCATCAAATGCACCATGAACAAAACGCTAATAAGACCGGTGGTCCTCTACGGACACGAGACATGGATCATGCTCGAGGAGGACCTGCAAGCACTCGGAGTTTTCGAGCGACGCGTGCTAAGGACGATCTTCGGCGGGGTGCAGGAAAACGGTGTGTTGCGGAGAAGGATGAAACAACGAGCTCGCTACACTTTATGGCGAACCCAGCATCCAGAAGGTGGCCAAAGCCGGAAGGATACGATGAGCAGGGTATGTTGCAAGAATGCCGGAGAACAAGTCTGCAAAGTTGGTGTTCGCAACAGATCCGGTTGGCACAAGAAGGCGTGGAGCGCAGAGAGCACGATGGGCGGATCAGGTGGAGCGTGAATTGGCGAACATCGGGCGTGACCGAGGATGGAGAACGGCAGCCTCGAACCGTGTATTATGGAGAAATATTGTTGATTCAGTTTTATCTTGAACTTGTTGTTATACTAAATAAATGAATTAAATGAATCAACATCTTATTCTCATCTATCTCAGCTTCTTCCGAAGCTCCCAGTGGAATTGATTTCCACTGATGATGCGTGATCGTATTTTACGGATCACGTAATTTACAGCTGTGGTTATATGGATCAGAGTCCTTTCTGTAGTTCTATTCTCGAGATACACAAGTGCAAAATTTCTATGAATCATTGAAGCCGCCTAACGGGAAAACATAAACCAACCCATTCATCATCGGATAATAACTCTCCTGAACGAGCACGAATAAGAGAGGAGAATGGAAGACGGTGCAACATGCTTCATTTTCCACGGTATTAGCAAAACTTACTAATCTGTGAATAGACCATTGGGCATTCAAGTCTTCTGGCCTCTAACCAAATTGCTGGGCGCTAATTGATCAAATTACGCCCAATTTATCTATGTACAGCTATTTTGCATGAAGCCGACCAATCAGTAGGTCGGCTCCAGAGGCACGTTCGACCCAAACGAATGTCTTTGAGATGAGAGTCACAATGAACCTGAGTAAAGATAACTAATCGATAGCACATAGCATGTTATCGAAAATAATGTTACCGTTAGTTCAAGTTGATAACTAATTATACTATTGTTCAATATTATATTTAGTGAAATGAGACGGCAGTTTGATACCTAGCTGGTTTTGTTATCAATCAGTAGCCATGCAGTTCTATTTCATCGTAAAAACTACTTTATCAATATTTTTTCAGAATTCTTAGAGCCTTCTTGCGCCCCCTAGCGGACCCAAGCAACACACATGTTATATATTAGTTACGACAGCGCAAGTTTTGTTTGTATAGAAGTTTATTTGACGTTATTTTAACATAATGTTAGAATTACGTAAAATTAACTTCTATACAACCAAAACTTGCGCTGTCGTAACTAATATATAACATGTGTGTTACTTGGGGACAAACCTACAACCAACTAGTTCACTATTAGATTGCTCTTGATGTCCTGATCGACCTTGTCGAAGTCAAAATTCTTCTATATAGTCTGATTCTCGAGATACAGAAGTTTAGAATGTTTAGAGCTCACTAGTGCCACCTATCGGATAAAGCAAGAGCCAACTAGTTCAATATCCGTTAGCCCTTGATGTACCGATCAAATTTGCCCACGACGAAATTCTTCTATGCAGCCTGATTTTCAAGATACAGAAGTTCAGAATTTGTAGGGCCCACTAGCGCCACCTAGCGGATAAACCTAAAATGAACTAGTTAACTATCCATTAGCCCTTGATGTCCTGATAAACTTTGCTGAAGACTAAATGTTTCTATGAAGCCTGATTTTCGAGATTCAGCAGCTAAGAATTTTTAAAACTCACTAGCGCTACCTAGCGGAAAAACGTTTAATCAACTAGTTCACTATCGGATAGCTATTGATGCCCTGATCGACCTTGCTGAAGACGAAATTTTTCTATGTAGTGTGATTTTTGAGATCCAGAAATTCAAAATTTTTAGGGCTCATTTGCACCCACAGAGCCCACTTGCGTCACCTAACAGATAAACTTAGAACCAACTAGTTCACTATCGGAAGGCTCTTGATGTCCTGATCAACTTTACCGAAGACAAAAATTGTCTATGTAGTCTGGTTGTTGAGAAACAGAAGTTAAGAATTTCTATGACTCGCTAGCGCCACCTAGTGGATAAGCCTAGAATCAACTAGTTCAGTATCGCATAGCTAATGATGTCCTGATCGACCTTGTCGAAGACGAAATTTTGAAATTCTTCTATGTAGGCTGATTCTCGAGATACAGACGTCAGCATATTTAGAGCCCACTTGCGCCATTTAGCGGACAAACCTACAATCAACTAGTTCTCTATCGGATAGCTGTTGATGTCCTGATCGACATTGCCGAAGACGATATTTTTCAATGTAGTCTGATTCTCGAGATACACAAGTCTGGAATTTTTAGGGCACACTAACGCCACCTAGCAGATAAACCTTGAACCAACTAGTGCGCTATCGAGTAGCTCTTGATGGCTTGATCAACTTTGCCGAAGGCGAAATTCTTCTATGTAATCTGATTCTCGAGATACAGAAGTTCGGAATTTTTAAAGCCCACTTGCGCCACCTAGCGGACAAACCTAAAATCAACTAGTCCACCATCGGATAGCTGTTGATGTCCTGATCGAGATTGCCGAAGACAGAATTCTTCTATGTAGTCGGAATCTCGTGACACAGAGGTTTACATTTTTTTAGACTCACTAGCGCCACCTTACGGTTAAACCCAGAACCAACTAGTTTATTATCGGATAGCTATTGATGTCCTGATCAACCTTGCCGAAGACAAAATTCTTCTATGTAGTCGGATTCTCGAGATACAGAGGTTTAAATTTTTAAGGACTCACTAGCGCCACCTAACTGATAAACCTAGAACGAACAAGTTCACTATCGGATAGCTCTTGATGTCCTGATCAACTTTGCTGAAGACAAAATATTTCAATGTACTCTGGTTGTTAAGAAACAAAAGTTAAGAATTTATTTGACTCGCTAGTGCCACTTAGTGGATAAACCTAGAGCCAACAAGTATAGTATCGGTTAGCTCTTGATGTCCTGATCGACCTTGTCGAAGACGAGATTTTGAAATTCTTCTATGTAGTCTGATTCTCAAGAAACAAAAATTCAGAACTTTTCGAGCCCATTTGCGCCACCTAGCGGACAAACCTACAATCAACTAGTTCACTTTCGAATAGCTGTTGATGTCCTGATCAACTTTGCCGAAGACGAAATTTTTCTATATAGTCGGATTCTCGAGATACAGAGGTTTAAATTGTTTAGGACTCACTAGTCCCAGCTAACGGATAAATTTAGAACCAACTAGTTCACTATCGGATAGCTATTGATGTCCTGATCGACCTTACCGAAGACAAAAATCTTCTATGTAGTCGGATTCTCGAGATATACCGGATAAATCTAGAATCAACTATTTCACTTTTTTTTTCTTTTTTATGTCTTTATTATAGAGATTTTCAGCCCTAGGCGAACTATTTCACTATCGGATAGCTATTGATGTCCTGATCAACCTTGCCGAAGACGAAATTCTTCTATGTAGTCGGATTCTCAAGATACAGATGTTTAAATTTTTTAGGACTCACTAATGCCACCTAGCGGACAAACCTAAAATCAACTAGTTCACTATTGGAAAACTGTTGATGTCCTGATCAGCTTTGCCGAAGACAGAATTCTTCTATGTAGTCAGATTCTCGAGAAAGAGAGGTTTATTTTTAGAGCCCACTAGCGTCATCTAACGGATAAATCTAAAACCAACTAGTTCACTTTCGGATAGCTATTGATGTCCTGATCAACCTTGCTGAAGACGAAATTCTTCTATGTAGTCGGATTCTCGAGATACAGAGGTTTAAATTTCTTAGGACTCACTAGCGCCACCTACCGGATAAATCTAGAACCATCTAGATCACTATCGGACAGCTATTGATGTCCTGATCAACATGGTCGAAGACGAAATTCTTCTATGTAGTCTGATTCTCAGGATACAGAGGTTTATTTTTTTTAGGACTCACTAACGCCACCTAGCGGACAAACCTACAATCAACTAGTTCACTATCGGATAGCTGTTGATGTACTGATCAACTTTGCCGAAGACAGAATTCTTCTATGTAGTCAGATTCTCGAAATAAAGAGGTTTATTTTTTTAGAGCCCACTAGCGCCACCTACCGGATAAATCTAGAACCAATTAGTTTACTATCGAATAGCTATTGATGTCCTGATCAACCTTGCCGAAGACGAAATTCTTCTACGTAGTCGGATTCTCGAGATACAGAGGTTTACATTTTCTAGGACTCACTAGCGCCACCTAGCGGCTAAACCTAGAACCAACTAGTTTACTATCGGATAGCTCTTGATGTCCTGCTCAACTTTGCTTAAAATAATTTTTTTGTAAGGTACACCGGGGCAAGTTGAAACGGGTGGGGCAAGATGAAACAGCGGGTTAAAATGATGATTTCTAATGATTATAAACAGTTTGATCGCCATAACATACTGTTTTTGATTCAAACAATCTTTTAGCGAAGGAAACATTTCTAAATTGTATTGAAATATATTTCAAAACTTCGTGTTTCATCTTGCCCCAGCCGTTTCAACTTGCCCCGGTGTACCTTATGTAGTCTGATTCTCAAGATACGAAGGCGACAGTATTGGCAATGGCTGTTGACGAAACACCTGTTAAAGCACAATGTTTCGTGATCACTAGTGCCACCTACTGGAGCGAATTCGTACTAAATTACGTCCTATCGAAGAGTCCTTAATCTTCTCAGCAACTTTGCTGAAGACACCAGTCTTCCAAAATGCTTCATTTCTCCGCAGTTACCGCAAAAGTTACTGATCTATAAATAGATCACTGGGCGTTCGAGGCATCTGATCTATAAATAGATCACTGGGCGGAAATGGGTTAACGACTACTTTTCATCAAATTACTCAACAGATGATACCAACTTTCATTTCCTTCCTGGTGAAACTAATGGGTTTCAGTTTCGCCTTTTTGAAAATTATGAGGTGGTGAATGCGATTTTCGATGTGAAATCGAACGCTGTTGGCTTAGACGGTATTCCACTGAATTTTATAAAAATATTACTCCCTCTAGCTCTGAATCAAATAACGCATATTTTTAATTCAATTGTTAAAACCTCTATTTATCCTCGAGCCTGGAAATTTGTAAAAGTGATACCGATCAAAAAGAAGGGAAATTCTATGGCGCTTTCGAATCTTCGTCCCATCAGTATCTTACCATCACTTTCAAAGGCTTTCGAAAAGTTGATGAAAAATCTCATATCTGATTATTTGAACAGCTCAAACCTGTTGACTCCTCTGCAATCTGGGTTTCGTAAAAACCATAGTGCATTGTAAGTTGCTGAAAAAATTAAATTCCCTATTTAATTTTTCCATTTCCGCAGTGCATCTGATTAAATCCTATTTATCGGATAGATCGCAAATTGTTGTCAATGATGGATGTACTTCAGCATCCCAAACCATCAAATCTGGTGTACCCCAAGGATCCATTCTGGGTCCCTTACTTTTTTCTATGTTCATAAACGGTCTCCCTTCTGTGCTGGACTTTTGTTCGGTGCATATCTTTGCCGATGATGTTCAGATTTATTTGTGCTCTGAGAAAAGTGTTGATATTGAACAAATGTCGATTAAATTAAACCATGATTTACACAAAATATTTGTTTGGTCGTCTGCTAACCTATTACCCATAAATTCATCTAAAACAAAGGCTATGTTAATCTGTAGAAGTAGAGTGCCGCCGAATCCACCAGATATTTTCATAAATTTTGAAAAAATAGAATTTGTTGATCGTGTGAATAACCTGGGTATAATTTTTTGTAGTAATTTGGATTGGGAAGCTCAAATCAATTCCCAATGTGGGAAAGTATACGGAAGTCTTAAACGTTTGCATTTAACTACAAGACACCTTGATACTCAGATTAAAACCCGCCTGTTCAAAACACTGTTATTACCGTTCTTTACTTACGGTGATTTTATCTATTCCAATGCTAGTGCTTCGGCGTTAAATAAACTTCGTTTGTGTTTTAATGCTTGTGTGCGATATGTTTATAATCTGCCCAGGTTTTCTAGGATCTCCCATCTATATGAAGGCTTATTAGGATGCTCGTTTTTAAATTTTTATAAGTATAGAACATGCTTGACCTTATATAGAATAATAAATTTAGCGCAACCTAATTACCTGCACAGTAAACTAATTCCACTGAGACAGTCTAGAGCAAGAAATTATTCTATTCCTAACCATGACTCAACATACTATGGCCAATCATTCTTTGTTAGAGGCATTGCAATATGGAATCAGTTACCTTCATTGTTGAAATCCAGTCCTTCTCTAAATATGTTCAAACGAAATCTATTAGCTTGGCTCGCCAGTACAGATTAAATAATAAATTTTTGACTCACTTCAGGAAATTAGATAAGTTAGAATTTAAGTACCATGTAAAATAACTTTGTATCATCTTTTTATGGCAAGTTAAAAGGTAGTTACCTTACGCCACATGTGAATAAAAATAAATAAATAAATAAATAAAATAAATTGGACTGGAAAGGAACAACGGCCATCCATCATCATCCTTGTGCTCATCATTCTACTAGGTATAAAGTAGAAAAAGTGAAAGCAGCAGAAAGGCAACCAGTTCGATAAAGTAGAATAGAATCTAGGCGCTGTACAAAAATGTAAGTGCAGCTGTCAATTGAAATTGCTCACGTAGTGCCCCAGTGGACAATAGAGCTGTAAATTAGGTTAAAAAATTAAGAATAAAAAAAAAAGAGTCATGCTGATCGGTCCACCCGTTCTTGAGTTTTGTTGCCTCAAAGGAACTTCAAACTCCTTTATATATATATAGATAATCCTTATTTCAATTGAAATTCTACCTATGTAAGCATTAAGGTAGATGAAAGTGTTGCCAGACATTTTAATTTTATTGTAAAAATCTACATGAGAACTTTTGTATCAAATCAAATTATCAAGCAAGAATCATAAATTCCTTTTTTACTATTTTATTACTATTGGCAACACTGAACCTTGATAGTTTTCGTTTGATGTGCATCTTTTTATTCTTCGAACAAACCTTTAAAACAGACAAACAGACGTAACACCTTGAACGATTTTCATGGAAATCCATCGCCCAGTTCACACTACCATCAGGATTTTTAGCTTTTCAGTCCGATTGTAAGGTCAAAAACAACCTTATGTTTTCATACTCCGACGCTTCGTATCGGATCTTGAGAAAGATCCCATACGGATCGAAACGTTGGAGTAAGAGAACATAAGGTTGTTTTTGATCTCACAATCGGACTGAAAAGCCAAAAAATCCTAAAAATAAGTTCAGAATTACGAAAAACCATTATGGATGACATGTTATGCCTTAACGTACAAGTTTCAATTCATTTTTTTCTGTCTATCCATTGTTTTTAACTTGTACGGGGAAAGGAAAGTTCCCAAAAGTGAGTTCAGTTAACTTCATTAACTCGCATACAGACAGAGTACTTTGAGTAGAAGTTCTTTTTACCCAACCGCCAGTCCAAATTACTCAAGTATGCAAAAATAGCTCAAAAGTTAGTTTGAATGTAAAAGTTTCACGAGAAGTATTTTGGAGTTCCTGTAGAGTTGCATTGTTTCGCACATGGTCCTTTTTCCAAGCAAAGGAATAGATGGCACAAGGTGTAATTATCCTGGCACCTAAACAACATTACGATTAATTAAAAATGAGTAAGTGACATAGTATTGATAATTGAGTAATATGAACTGGCTGTTGGGTAAAAAGAGCTTCTACTCTAAGTACTCTGTCTGTATACGAGTTAATAAAGTTAACTGAACTCACTTTTGGGAACTTTCCTTTCCCCGTACAAGTTCAAAACAAGTTCAAAACAATGGATAAATAGAAAAACAATGAATAGCAACTTGTACGTTAGGGCATAACATGTCATCCAGAATGGTTTTTCGTAATGCTGAACTTATTTTCGAGATTTTTTGACTTTTCAGTCCGATTGTGAGATCAAAACAACCTTATGTTCTCTTACTCCAACGTTCGATCCATTTCGAAGCGTCGGAGTATGAGAACATATGGTTGTTTTTGATCTCACAATCGGACTGAAAAGCTAAAAATCCTAAAAATACACCAAGAACAGTCGGAATCAATTTGCACAATTCTGAACCATGAATAAATTTCAGTGAACATTTGAATTTACCACTGCCCTTATTAAAGGTTTGTTCGAAGCATAAAAAGTTGCAAACTAAACGAAAACTATCAAGGTTCAGTGTTGCCAATAGCAATAAAATTGTAAAAAAGGAATTTATGATTCTTGCTTGATAATTTGATTTGATACAAAAGTTCTCATGTAGGTTTTCACAATAAAATTAAAATGTCTGGCAACACTTTCATCAACTTTAATGCTTACATAGGTAGAATTTCAAATTTTAAACTTTAGCAATTTATTGTTATCCATTCTAATAAATCCATAATTGATAAACTGGAAACACTGTCATATTATTATTTTTACATAGTTTTCTATTCTCCTTGGTCTAAATCAGCCCAAATCACCTTTAAATTGCATCGAATAATGGTTTCTTAGCGAAACTTGTAAATTGGACTTATTTTATGTATTAGAGAAAAACGATTTCTTAAGCTTAAAAACGCTGTATCTCTGGAACGGCCAAAAAGACCTCCGGGAGTTAAGCTTTTTCGACTGGAAAATGTCTGATAAACACGATGGAATCAAAATTTTTGAAATCAAAATATACTCATTCGACGAAAAATCGATTTTAAATTTTAAAACTGAAAAATAACATATTTGGCAACACTGTATCAAAAAAAAATAATATTTTTCCTGGATTCCTCCAACAATTTTCTTCAAAAAAGCCGAAGGTCACAAATGTGTATATGTTACAGTTTCAAAGCTATAAATTGAGAAAAGGAAGGGAAAACTTTGATTTTTCTTGTATTGGCAAAGACGAGGGGTGCTGCCACGGGCCGAGGGTGATCCGATCGGCACCAAAATTTGGATTTTTTCTTCCTCCATTTAAACAAACATTCCAACAAAATTTGGTCAAAATCCGTGATGGTCGATAACACGTTTCCACTTTTTCTCGGTCACTTCATATGGAATGACCCATATTCATATTCTGGAATAACTCTCATGCCGTAAATATTAAAGTTAGATAATTTAAGATCTTGAAGTTTTCATTAACGACATATTCTATTCAACATAGTTTCGATTTAATTTTAATAATGTTTTCTTGTTTTTTACTTTCAGGTACGGTATTGGAAAGATCGTCAAAAAAGAGGTGAAGTGCATATCATAAAATACATGTTTAGTAATTTTAATAAGGCTTCGTTATGGCGACAAACAGGGTTTTTTTTTGACAGTGTATTGTTAACGTTTATGACGATAGTCATAACATCGGCATGCTTGACCTACCGGTTTTAATTTGATGAAAACAATTATTGAACCTAGTTTGTAACTGAATATTACCGAAAAAAATCACGAATTCGTTGAGCTCAAAATGGAGTTTGGAGTTTTGGACCGAGCCTGGTCTGATGGCATGCCTTTCACACCGGGGTACTCGGATGGAATCCCATTCCCAACAAAATGTGAGTTCTTTCTTCAGAAGGGAAGTATGTAAGACTCGTTTCGACATAAACTATCGTAGGGCTAAAAATCTCATCACTAAAACAGTTGACGAATTTCACGCAAATTCATCCATTAGTTGGCAACACCATCTCAGAATCAAAAACAAATCTTTGTGGGCATGCAGAGTTTTTAATTTAAAGCAACTTTGCATACTTCGTTTTTTTTTTCAACGTTTATCTAAACTAACATTTGACAAGCCATAAAATGATTAAGTTATGAACTTTCATGTAAAACATAAAAAAAATGATTCCTATAATACACTGAAAAAAGTATTTCAAAATTTGCAAAAAATAATCTCATTTTTCTTTTTTATTTATTTTTTTTTCTGAAGAAAG